>NC_057795.1:657863768-658159362 GCF_018294505.1 Triticum aestivum
ACCCATGATATTATTGTTATTATCGTGTATCTCTGGGATGGTTCTACCTCCGGGATATTCACTTTGATTGTTTCTTTTAAATCCCTTTATGAGGCGTCGCTCAGACGCCCGACTGTGGCATTTCTTTTAAAGCCCTTTATGTGGCGTCGCTCAGACGCCCGACTGTGGCATTTCTTTTAAAGCCCTTTATGAGGCGTCACTCAGACGCCCGACTGTGGCATTTCTTTTAAAGCCCTTTATGTGGCATCGCTCAGACGCCCGACTGTGGCATTTCTTTTAAAGCCCTTTATGTGGTGTCGCTCAGACGCCCGACTGTGGCATTCCTTTTAAAGCCCTTTATGTGGCGTCGCTCAGACGCCCGACTGTGGCATTTCTTTTAAAGCCCTTTATGTGGCGTCGCTCAGACGCCCGACTGTGGCATTACTTGATTATTTGTTTCATAAGGTTTTTATACTACCATGTTATTGCAATTTTATAAATAACTTGCTTGCACGCATCAGAGTTTCATTTATCTATTGTGACTGACGTCCTGAGCATAAAATATTTTTAGCACATCATTGTTATATTATACCTGTGTTCATAATGTTTGCGAGTACATTCAAAGTACTCACTGGCTTGTCCCTGGCTATTGTCTTGGCCAGATTATCTTGCACGGAGATGAGCGACGCGATGCCAGCCCCGGAACCCACTCAATGGAGATAGCAGCCTCGCGAAGATAGGAATTAACCTGGTCAGCTGTTCCCGTGGGAAATGGAGTCCCATAGACACTGATGATCCACAGACCGCTTCCGCCATCAACCACTAGAAACCATTTGTTGTACTCACAGGCCAGAATGGCCTTGTACTACATAATTTGTTTTCTGCTTGGAATTTCTGTATCAAGTTGGAGCCTCATCAGCTAACAGTAATCCTGGGGCTGATGAGCACGACAGTCTTTTCTGGAAATTATTACCCGGAAAACCCAGTCGTGACACGGAGGCCGTAGGTGTTCATAATGTCGCAGAAGAACTCGGAGAAGGGCGGGCAGAGCCCGCAGTAGAAGAACAAAGCGAAGAAAGGATACCCACTTGGGGCCAACTCAGCGGCAGCGGCGGGGAGTACCTTGGTGCGCGGATGCGCCCGTGTCTCCGTCGCCCAGAAAAGGTAGTAGTTTTCCCTCAGCTCCTTCGCGGCGAGCTGAGGGGGAAAAGTGGCCCGCTCCTTGCGCAGCGCCGCAAGCCGCTGCGCCTCGGCCGACTTGATGACCTTCGGGGCTTTCGGAGCCATGGCGGAGGTAGTGAGGGAGGTCGGCGGCGTTGGTGGTGACGGTGGCGACGAGGGGCGGAGCGCTGCTCTCTTCTGGCTTGGGAAGCAGGGGGGAGCAACGGTGGTTTTCGAGATCGAACAGCAAAAGGCGAGGTGAGCGGAATGCCCCTGTTTCCTCTGCTTATAAAGTGGGAGGGGGCGGACATTTTGCCCTTCCTGATAAAGAAATCCCCCCACGATCTCACCCACGATCTCTCCCACGACGCCGCGGTCGACGCGTGCCGTTCGTGGAGGACGTGGTGGGTCCAGGGTGAGTTATGGCGTAATCCAGGCCACGTGTGCCCGTGCCCTGCTTTGGGCCTGGCCCAACAGCGCTCGGCACCATGTGTGGCCCAGGCCCGGGGCCTCCTGTCGGTGTGCTAGAGTAGGGGTACCCTAGTATCCCGAACTCGTGCACGGGCAGATGTAGCACCCCGCGGCAAGGCTTGCCAGGTGATCGCCAAGATTCTCCGTGGCTCCTTTGGAGACATTCAAGAACAAAGTGTTTTATGCCAAGGAGACAAGGCCCCGGCAAGAGGAGCTTGGCGGGAAGGACACTCAAGGCACGCAGAAGACAAGACCCCGGCAAGAGGAGCTTGCCGAAAAGGCTCGGAGAGCGACAAGCCTCCGGACGCGACAAGGATTCAGCCGCGGCAAGGCACTTGCCGCGGCAGGCAACCTCTCTTCATCTCCGCTCAAGCTCATCCACCAACGTGTCTCCATGGGACCATTCCAGGCTCACGTGTCAAGGAGCTGTGCAGCCAGCGGAGAGCATCGATAAGCGGCGCTGACAAGATAGCCATCGTGGCAAGCGGTGGCGCCCATGACGATCACTTTATGCACTGTTTGGGAGACTTAGACGGGCATTTATTGCCTTTGTCCCCTGCCGTCAGGGTTAGGTATGATGCACTGTACAAGTAGCTGTACCAACCACAAGTTCTTTTTCCACTTTTACCCTTGCCTATGTTGACACCTGTCGGTGACCCCTTGATCATATAAAAGGAGGCCCATGTGCAACATAGAGGGGGGTTCAAAAAAGGTTCGGTTCAGCTCATTCGAAACCAGAGACACCCAGGCTAGGTTTTGTAGCTCTCATCGCTCCCTAGCAAGAAAACAATACAATCAGACAAGCAGCAGTAGGAGTATTATCTCTCCGGAGAGCTCCGAAGCTGGGTAAACTGCTCGTGTGCTTCGCCTTGATCTGCTCTTCGTGCGATCTCCGCCCCCCACCGAATCGAAAGGGACTCGGCCCGCCGGTCCCATAGGTGTTCGTGGGTACGATCACCCTCCCCGACACCTTTCTTTTTCTTTTGTTTTTCCGAGGTTTTTGCGTGAGTTTTTCTTTTTCGTGGCTTTGTGGTCTGGAAACTGAAGAATATGCCCTCTTCTTTGTTTCCAGAGTGGCTTGTCATTCCCAAATCTTTCCCTAGACCCTGTCATTTTCATCCTAGCCCAAATCCCAATATTCTTTTTATTGGGAATATTCCTTTTCTATTAAAGGAATAACTCAAATTGCCCTAGGTTGTGAAGCTACCTATATTTCCCTCCAAAAATTCCCAAATAATTCTCATAATTTTCTAGGGTCATATCTTGATCAAATATGGCAAAACGTTTCATTACCATGTTCAAAAAATATTTCCCCAATAATTATTCTTCATTTGTGTCCAGTGTTGTTTTCTCTGAAGGAAATGCCACCTATCTTTTCTTGATTGCTCCCCAACTCCTTGGGCATGCTTATATGTCCAAATAATTGCCTCATGCGCAAGTTCAACTTTATTTGCCTAGCCAATCTTCCTCAGTGAATTTTCAAAGTTTCTGTCAAACAGAAGGCTTTGTGAAGGAAGTACTAGCTAGGAGTATACAAATAATTTGAACTTTTGCACACTCCTTAATGTTCTCATATTAACCCCCTCCACCCATTTGCAGCCCCATCCAATCATCTATGTGAGCACAAGAGCAAATCTTTGTTTCTGGCAATATTTTCAGGTTGTGAAGCAAGTATATTTTATATTGCTTCAAAAATCCTGATAAATTACCAGATCATTCTTATACCCATAAGACATCTCTCCACCCAATTTGGCATCATTTCATTAAGCCATTATCCCTCTAGAATTTTTCCAAGTTTCAGGTCAGTAGAAATGTTTGTGAAGCAAGTACCATTTTGGCTTCGACAAATGGTATGATTCTTGGTGAGCATCTTCATATGATCAAATAACCCTGCCTTGCTCAAACTCAACTCAACCCAATCAACCATGTGAGTGCACCATCACGATCTTCATTTCTGACCAGATTATGTGGTTGTTAAGCAACTGCAATAAATCTTGATCCTTTTACCCTCAAAACCTCCAGGATCATAGTCCCTCCATAGCTGAACACCCCAGACAACATATTTGGCCCATATCATATCCCTGTTGACCACATTGAGCGGATGAAGTTTACTGCAGTAAACTTCAGAGGGTGATAACTATTTAACCAGAGCATGTTTAACCAAGTTACCACCACAGTTCAAACCTATCTTGGACGGAGTATCAGCTAGACAAAGTTTTTGGTTCTGTAGAGTATTGAATGCCCACGTTCACGTGGTGACCACGCAACTGGCATGCCTGTTGGCGCGCTCTGTGCGCTGTGGCGTGTCCAGAGCACTGTTTGTGCTGGACCCCCTCCTCCTCTCGTCGTCTTAGAGCCCGTGAGCATGTCCATTGGCTTCCTCTCCTCGTCGCCATTCTCATGGACCCCCTCTCCCCCTCCGAAAGCTTCCTCACTGACGCAAGCCGCCGTGTGCCCTCGTGCGTACAGTGAAGGTTTGGGTCCGTTCGTCGCCGTCGTCTTCCTCCCTGCGCCCCCTTGGCCTCCTCTGCCCCGTGAGAGCCCGCACTGCTCCTCCCTCATCGTTTGCCTCCGAGCTCATGCACGCGAGCACGCGTCCACGGCGCCGGACACGCGTCCGCGGCGACGCCAGCTCGGCTCCCTCTCCCCTAGCTATTTAAGCAGCCCCGAGGCCTCCCGATCGCCCCAAGCTCGTTGCCTCCCTCCCAGAGCCCCGCCTAGCCAACTCCTCGAGCTCGAGGAGCTCTCTATGGTCACCATTGTCTCCATGGCCGCCGCCCCTGTCCACTCCGATTCCGGCGAACCGAAGCCCCTCGCCTCTATCTTCCACCTCTAGTAGATCACCCAGCCACCATAGCCTCTCCCAATGCCCTCCGTTAGTCGCCGGAATCGCCATGACATCATCCTCTATCTTCGGCCAAAGCCCCGTCCGCCGCGGCCATGGTCCCGCCCTGCCCGAGTCACCTTGACGTTCGTGTGGTGGTGGGACGGGTGCGCCTCGCCGTCTTGAGCACTCCGATGGTCCGAGCTCCATCGGAGGTGGCTGGAGTCAAACAGGCGAACACCGGGGCCGGCGACCCCTCCCTCTATTCTGCGTCCGCATCGAGGAAGAAAGAGGAGGAGTGGGAGGAGGGGGTTGGCCCAGCGCGTGGGCCCCGCGGCCCCACCTGTCAGCGTACCTGACGCCCGGCCCCGCCTCTGCCCTTTTTGACCGGTCAGCGCCAGCGTGGATAAGAGACGGGCCCACCCGTGGGACCCGCACGCGTCCAGCCCCGCCACTGTTCCTATGGATAAGGTGAAAGCATATTTTCACAGATTGCGTTTTCACGTTTTCTGTTCAGGCCCCTGGTTGAAAAGATTTTCATTTCTGATGGGTCCCTGGCAGGAAAACGTCCATATCTTTTTAACCGTAGCACCAAATGAGGTGATTCCAAAGCCTACTTCTTTGCTTCATCGAGCCCGTTTTGTTTTTCATGCTTTCACTATGGTTTGACACTATGAAAATGACCATTATGCCCTTGCCCTTATTCAGCCCCTCCGAGAGAGTACGTTTTCCGGCGATTCGTTCCGCGGCTTCACCGCACTTCTCCCCGGTGCCTTCTTCATCCCCAAGCAAGCCACAATACCCACTTGCATGATAGACATGCAGTAGACATGGTTTTCAACTTGAATATTTAATAAATGTTTGCTTGTTGAAAAGATAGTTATCGTTGTTCCGGTGATGTTCAGATTTGCATGTTCACTTTTGTGCTATGTTGTCTTATACTCTGTGATCATGCCATACCTGCTAGTATTACCTTCCATATGTTTATACTTGTTAGTAGTACATGTTGATGTTGGAGATGGTCATGCTAGTCAGTATCCGATGCTCGGTGGATATGATTTATTGTTGATATGGTGGAAAGTTATGTGATACTCTCATGATAATGTTGATATCATGTTCATGTATTTTATCATGGCTCATCATATTTGCATTCAAGTTTAACCAGATTAAATTGAACTTGAACAACTGTTGGCTGAGTCATGGTGCCGCTGAATCGATGCTGACCAGTGCAACCACGCTTACCGGTATGGGACGGTCCTAACTGGGTCTATTGCCGTGCCTCTCGCCGGTGCCTCCAACGAGGGAAGGTTATGGGCGTGCTGTACGCCGGCCCGGTAAGCAGGCATAACCTTGTGTGCCCGTTGTTGAGTTAGTTTTTGGATCCATGTCCCAGAGTGGGACGGGCCACGACGGTGGTCGTTGTGTCTGGAGGTAGGCACAGGGCCACCCATGACTTAGTCCAGTGGGGAGTGAGTCGGAGTGGCTGGGAGAGTGTCATGGCAGTAGGACGGTTTTGTCGGAATGCTGTTGGTCCACCCGAATGGGAGTGCGAGGCCATGGGTTCCGTAGTGTGGGTACAGTGTACTAACCTCTGCAGAGTGTATATTAAATCTATCGATAGCCGCGCCCACGGTTAAGGGCCCAGGTCGAAAGTAGGTCACACCATGAGTCGACAGTAATAAGAATAATGTGCTTAATAACGATGAGATAAGTTGGTTGTGATCGCCGTAAGGATCACGGTTTGGGGCCAAGTGTTGGTCGGGTTGTGATCGCCGTAAGGATCACGGTTTGGGGCCACGTGTTGGTCGGGTTGTCATCGCCGTAAGGATCACGATGGTATCGAGGATACCAAGTTGTTGTATATTCGTGATGTTGTACGAGAATCGTGGGTAAAGGTCGAGCTCCTTGTGGTCATCTAATGATTACTACAGTATTGTTTATACCAAGCTTGATTTGATCCTGAGATGATCGTGTGACGTCCGAGGTTGGTAAGTGATGCATGAGTTGGTTACGAGGTAGCCGAACAGAATATGTGGTGCATATAGTGTCATCATGTTGCATGCTAGTATTGTCAGATTAATATGTTCATGTTGTTAGCTGTATCATGTTTATGTTGGTCATGCCATGTTACTCTGATGATCTCATGATAATTCCTGTTTAACCTATAATTGCCATGCTGTTGTCTGTCTTGAGTGCTTCTGGTTATTGTGAGCTTGCAAGTACATTCAATGTACTGACTTGGCGTGTCATGCCAGCTTGCAGGTCAGTCCGGATTTGATTGCTTGTTTGCCGTGGAGTCCTTGTTTGCGAGCTAGGATAAGCATTCCAGCCAGAGTCCCTGCGGAGTGGAGTTCAGCACCGTCGCTGTTGTTCCGCTGCTAGAGTTCTTCCGCTGCTTTGAGTTGTTTTGCTGCTTGCATAGAGCAACTGAGGATGGCGTAGTGTCGCCGCACAGATGTTATTCAGTGTAATATCGGAGACCTTGTATTCATATACATGTAATAATAAAGAGCTGGTTTGTTCTATGCTAAGTAGTGTCGTATTCCAGAAGACTTCATCTCAATCTCTGGGCTGGAATATGGGGCGTTCCGGTTTTCTCTGAGCCGGGGTGCCACAGGCTTGGTATCAGAGCAGGTCTGGCTGTAGGACGCCCTAGACCACGTGAACATTAGAAATTGGTAGTATAGAGTCTGGCTTGATGATTGCATTTGGTTGATGCATTTGTGTGTCGCATAGCATGCATATAGATTATTATGTAGTCGCTAACGGTTTATTTGGTGAGTGTAGCTGGCATCGGTTCGGATTCACTACAGCTCCACCTTTGCATTTCTCTAGTTCCTTCGGTGTTTAGTGTGATTTCTGTCCTAGCAGAGTGATGCCAAGTGATCCCGACACTGTTTGAAAAAATGGTGCTCAGGTATTGCACCGATGTCTTTCCTTCAGTTCCACGTATCATTTTGGTGATGGACATGCGTCTATCCCGGATCGTTCTTTTATTCTATCATGTTGGCAACCCTTAATGATCTTAGTTATCAAGAAAGGGCAATGTCAGCAGCCTCAGTTTTTCCCCGCAATTGGATGAGTACGGATCTTTTTCCGTCTGCTTGATAATAATGTGGTTGCGACCTTCGTGTCCCACTGCATGATTACCGAGTACGTCCTCGCCTCCAAGCTAGTTCAGGTTGCTGCCTAGCTAAGCTAGCACTTGGTGTAGCGCTGTTTACACCAATTCTTCCACACATTTATTTGTCCTCATGCACACCGCCACAACATATTAGACCGCAACACAGGAGTTTCCGCGAGATTTGTGTGCTTAGGTGTGCATGCATATTATTGTGTGTGTAGCAGTAATATGTGATGATTGCTTGATTAGTTATATTAGTAGGATGCTTGTGTGCTTTTGTTTTAGTCATTTCTGTTGTTCCTTTCTTTGGGCCTTCAGTGTTACAAATTTTTCCCCTATTAAAGTTGCTCGTCAACCGACACCGGACCCGAAGAGTCAGCAAGAAACGCATATATTTGGAAATTCAGCTAAACAAAATGGAATTATCAGCAGACTGCAGTGAAATTTGGAATATCTTGTCTGGATGCAAAAGAAATCCTGGACGGACCGTCAGTATCAAGTTTGCATTAGTGTGCACTCATCACAACAAAATGATTAAATCAGCAAGAAGATAAATTGTGTGCAAGGTTGACAGAATATTATCAAAGGTATGGCTCAGATACAAGTTTAATTTTTCGTTGAGGATGATTTTGGAACTCTATGTACCTGGAAGCAAGCAAAAATATGGCATATACTCAGAAAGGAAAATAGTCCTGCAAAACCCTGTTTCATGGAAAAAATCAATAGCAAAAATATTCAGGTGGTTGTATATGTGGAAATCGGCCCGCATATCACAATAAGAAGTTTCTGGTGTAAGCAACCCACTTTTCCCTCGCAAGCTACCAGAGAAGCTTCCAAGGCAAGATTCATCTATCTTCCGCAGTATGATACGTAGATGATTCCCCGTGCAAGGTACCCTGTCTTCTTCAGTAAGCAACCGCAAAAGCTTCTAGCATAAGGTACTGAGTCTTTCCCCAGCAAAGTCTTTAAGGGGGCAAGCTTCTGAAGCACGATACCCAGTCTTCTTCAGCAAGCTGTCCGATGAAGGTTCGAGCACAAGCCAGCAAATATTCCTCAGTAAGAAATTGGTACAAGCTACTACACTGTGAATTAACGGCATATGGCAGTGAATCCCAAGAATCAGATCGGCAACATTTTGGTCAGAATCAAGAATCAGTCAGAATACACGTCTGTCTCGGAATGAGGTCCTCATATATATATATGCAATGAGCATACCATCAAGATCTTACAAGTCACTCGGATGAGGATCTGATAACCACGTGAGGATGATTAATAGAAGAAAGCCAGTATACACTGCAGTGTGATGAAGGATAATGAGGATAAGCTACAATTGCCGAAAAATTGCACCGACAGTACCTATGGTCATACAAAGAAGCAATATGGCCCAGCTCTTTCAGCCAATGGTCCAGACCAAGAAAACAATAATGAAGGAGCAAGACCAGTGATGTAGGTATGAAAATTGTACATGACCCCCATGGTGCAAATCCCTCAGACAGTCTAAGTCAGTATTAATCCACATGGATATGCCTATAGCATGAGTAATCGGCATGAGGAATAATAGTCTGGAAGCCTGAGTCCTCACTTATATGAATCATCATGGATAGCCTGTCGTGAACAAAAATTTTCCGTCAGAACCTCGGTCAGCCAAGTCTGCAGATATTATCATACAGGCCAAACCCTCTATGCTGGCCGCGACAGGAGACAATCAAATATCTGGTACGGATCTGATACTCATGACAATGGAAGCAGTTAAGATGATTCAGAAACTTCTGCGATGGGTCAGAATCTGTCAGGAAACGGTTATGTTTTAACTCACTGTTTGGAACTCAAAGGACCTGGATTTAGTGGAGAAACTTAATGCAATGAGTCAGAGATTGAGTTTTCATCAGAAAATTCTGATCATCATTATATGAAAGGTTGTCAGTGCCGGGTGGCACACCCAGCGGAAATCACTTTTGGATTTGTGAGACAGACATATATTTCAGTCGTGATAATCAAATCACACTCAGCTAGTCAGCAGATCTAAAAAGAAATTGGAGCCTATATAAGCATGAACAAGCAAGTTAAGATCTGTCAGAAGGAGGATACAGTGAATCAAACCACCCCAGGGCTAGTCAGATAAAAATTTAGTGGGAACAACAATAAAGGAAAAAGGATACCCGAGTTGGAAATGGTTTCCTTAAGTCAGAATATTCATACTAGTTCCCTGAGCAACCAAATCTCGAGGACAAGATTTCTTTAAGGGGGTAAGGTTTGTGACAGCATGATTTTTGGCCCTTTCTTTTTCTTTTGTTTTTCTGAGGTTTTTGCCTGAGTTTTTCTTTTTCGTGGCTTTGTGGTCTGGAAACTGAAGAAGATTCCCTCTTCTTTGTTTCCAGAGTGGATTGTCATTCCCAAATCTTTCCCTAGACCCTGTCATTTTCATCCTAGCCCAAATCCCAATATTCTTTTTTATGGGAATATTCCTTTTCTATTAAAGGAATAACTCAAATTGCCCTAGGTTGTGAAGCAACCTATATTTCCCTCAATCCAAAAATTCCCAAATAATTCTCATAAATTGTTTGGGTCATATCTTGATCAAATATGGCAAAACTTTTCATTGTCATGTTCAAAAACTATTTCCCCAATAATTATTCTTCATTTGTGTCCAGTGTTGTTTTCTCTGAAGGAAATGCCACCTATCTTTTCTTGATTGCTCCCCAAATCCTTGGGCATGCTTATATGTCCAAATAATTACCTCATGCGCAAGTTCAACTTTATTTGCCTAGCCAATCTTCCTCAGTGAATTTTCAAAGTTTCTGTCAAACAGAAGGCTTTGTGAAGGAAGTACTAGCTAGGAGAATCCAAATGAGTTGAACTTTTGCACACTCCTTAATGTGCTCATATTAATCCCCTCCACCCATTTGCAGCCCCATCCAATGATCTATGTGAGCACGTGAGCAAATCTTTGTTTCTGGCAATATTTTCAGGTTGTGAAGCAAGTATATTTTATATTGCTTCAAAAATCCTGATAAATTACCAGATCATTCTTATACCCATAAGACATCTCTCCACCAAATTTTTCATCATTTCATTAAGCCATTATCCCTCTAGAATTTTTCCAAGTTTCTGGTCAACATAAATGTTTGTGAAGCAAGTACCATTTTGGCTTTGACAAATGGTATGATTCTTGGTGAGCATTTTCATATGATCAAATAACCCTGCCTTTCTCAAACTCAACTCAATCCAATCAACCATGTGAGTGCACCATCATGATCTTCATTTCTGACCAGATTATGTGGTTGTTAAGCAACTGCAGTAAATCTTGATCCTTTTACCCTCAAAACCTCCAGGATCATAGTCCCTCCATAGCTGAACACCCCAGACAACGTATTTGGCCCATATCATATCCCTGTTGACCACATTGAGCTGATGAAGTTTACTGCAGTAAACTTCAGACGGTGATAACTATTTAACCAGAGCATGTTTAACCAAGTTACCACCATAGTTCAAACCTATCTTGGATGGACTATCAGCTAGACAAAGTTTTGGGTTCTGTTGGGGATATAACTATTTGTGTAAGCCGCCCAGGAGGGGCCGGGTTACGCAAAGAAGACTCACCAGAAAGAAGCCCAAGACCAAGCATGAAGATGGCGGTTCAATAAAGGGCTTAAGGCCGACAGGCGACTTAAGGCCCGTTGTAGTAAACCGCCACAATGGTATGACTTGTATCATAAGGTAGATTTAACTAGTCACCGAGCCGGATACTGTCTATAAGCCGACCGGGACTCTGTAAGCCGCAGGGTGTCAACCCGTGTATATAAGGGGACGACCTGCTGGCGGCTTAGGGCAAGAAACAACCCATCGAGAGCCGGGCATAGCGTATTTCGCTCCCTTGTCATCAAAACATCAAGTAATACCAACCCAACTAGACGTAGGCTTTCCTTTACCGCAAGGGGCCGAACTAGTATAAAACCTCTCGTGTCCTTTGTCCCGATTAACCCCTTTAAGCTTCCTGGTTGCGATGGCTCCACGACTAAGTCCTTGCACGAGGACATCTGCCGTGACAATTCCACGACAGCTGGCGCCCACCGTGGGGCCAGCGCATGGTGGATTTGAGTTCTTGAAGGGCAGCTTCGAAGGGCTCAAGGGATACCCAGTGGGCCGGATGACCAAGAGTCGTCGCGGCAAGATCTACATCGACAACGAAGGCTGGGCCCCCGAGGACGACTCAATTGAGTACGGGTACCGGGTCCCCTTTGGCGGAATCCACGTCTTCATCGGCCGGATTGGTGAGCCGGGCCCTGAGCCGGACAACTGCACCGACCTCGTCGAGACGGCTCAGCGTGCAAGACCCGCCTGAGTTCAACTCGTCATGAAGCGTGCCTTCGTGGGCTGTGTCCACGGAGAAGAACTTCCTGAAGGATCTAAAGATGGCGGAGAGACAGCCGTCCCATCGGATGATGATTCGTCCGCCAGTTCAACAGATTCTTTGTATCAGGTCCAAGAGGGCATGCTTGGGGGCTGTTCTGACGACTCTAGCATTCCGGATTTCTATGAGCCGCCGAGCTGGGCAGGAATCTTCATGGCTGGTACCCAACCCGGTCAAAACTCGACGGCTGCAACAACAATAACGTCCGAGTCAGGAGCGGCCGGGGCAGGAGGCCCTGTGCGCCCGCCGGCTCAGGTGCTGATGGATCTCATGGATAAGTTGACGGCCCTGCTAACCACCACGGTTATTCCTGCAAATCAAGATGAGCATAACGCGGAGGTGGTAAAGGTGCGTGATGAGATAGCCCTGGCCAAGGAGGTCTTGGCAGTTGAGGACACCAGGTTAGCTACGGAGCGGGCGGCTTTGGACGCAGTTGCGCAGTGAATCCAGGCAGAGGCTTTCCAGCTTAATATGAGTCTGAACGCATCCAATGAGGTCATGAGAAGGAGACATCAGAAAACCCAGTCCCGTCTGCCTCCGGTTTACAATCCTTGAAATCTTTTCACGACACCCGGAGCTGGTCCTAGAAACCCGCCCGAAGCCAATGTTGGAAATATGCCCTAGAGGCAATAATAAATTAGTTATTATTATATTTCCTTGTTCATGATAATCGTTTATTATCCATGCTATAATTGTATTGATAGGAAACTCAGATACATGTGTGGATACATAGACAACACCATGTCCCTAGTAAGCCTCTAGTTGACTAGCTCGTTGATCAATAGATGGTTACAGTTTCCTGACCATGGACATTGGATGTCGTTGATAACGGGATCACATCATTAGCAGAATGATGTGATGGACAAGACCCAATCCTAAGCCTAGCACAAAGATCGTAGTTCGTATGCTAATGCTTTTCTAATGTCAAGTATCATTTCCTTAGACCATGAGATTGTGCAACTCCCGGATGCCCTAGGAATGCTTTGGGTGTACCAAACGTCACAACGTAACTGGGTGGCTATAAAGGTGCACTACAGGTATCTCCAAAAGTGTCTGTTGGGTTGGCACGAATCGAGACTGGGATTTGTCACTCCGTGTAAACGGAGAGGTATCTCTGGGCCCACTCGGTAGGACATCATCATAATGTGCACAATGTGACCAAGAGGTTGATCACGGGATGATGTGTTACGGAACGAGTAAAGAGACTTGCCGGTAACGAGATTGAACAAGGTATCGAGATACCGACGATCGAATCTCGGGCCAGTACAATGCCGCTAGACAAAGGGAATTGTATACGGGATCGATTGAGTCCTTGACATCGTGGTTCATCCGATGAGATCATCGTGGAACATGTGGGAGCCAACATGGGTATCCAGATCCGGCTGTTGGTTATTGACCGGAGAACGTCTCGGTCATGTCTGCATGTCTCCCGAACCCGTAGGGTCTACACACTTAAGGTTCGGTGATGCTAGGGTTGTATGAATATGAGTATGCAGCAAAGCGAATGTTGTTCGGAGTCCCGGATGAGATCCTGTACGTCACGAGGAGTTCCGGAATGGTCCGGAGGTAAAGATTTATATATGGGAAGTCTTATTTTGGTCGCCGGAAAAGTTTCGCACTTTATCGGTATTGTATCGGGAGTGCCGAAAGGGGTCCGGGGGTCCACCGGGGGGGTCCACCTGCCTCGGGGGGCCACATGGGCTGTAGGGGGTGCGCCTTGGCCTATATGGGACAAGGGCACCAGCCCCAAGAGGCCCATGCGCCAAGGAGACTTGGGGAGGGGAGAGTCCTAAAGGGGGAAGGCACCTCCGAGGTGCCTTGGGGAGGATGGACTCCTCCCCCCTCTTGGCCGCACCCCTTCCTTGGAGGAAGGGGCAAGGCTGCGCCCTCCCCCCTCTCTTGCACCTATATAAAGGGAGGGGAGGGAGGGGGCAGCCACACCCTGAAGCCCTTGGCGCCTCCCCTCTCTGCTACACCTCCTCCTCCTCCCGTAGTTGCTCAGCGAAGCCCTGCCGGAGTTCTGCTGCATCCACCACCACGCCGTCGTGCTACTGGATCATCATCAACCTCTCCTCCCCCTTGCTGGATCAAGAAGGAGGAGACTTCATCCGCTCCGTACGTGTGTTGAACGCGGAGGTGCTGTCCGTTCGGCACTAGGTCATCGGTGATCTGAATCACGGCGAGTACGACTCCATCATCCCCGTTCCATTGAACGCTTCTGCATGCGATCTACAAGTGGTATGTAGATGCAATCACTCTCCCATGACTCGTTGCTAGATGAACTCATAGATGGATCTTGGTGAAACCGTAGGAAAATTTTTAATTTTCTGCAACCTTCCCCAACAGCCAATCAGTTTATGACACCCGGAGCTGGAGGACCGGTTCAGCCCCGAGAGATTGCACCTCCTCACGGGAGTATGGCCCCGCCCCGATACATACCAATACCACCGGGTCACTTCTCCAACCCCATGGAGAACTTGATAGCAGCATCGGCGCGTCTGACGGCTCTTCCAGTGGACGGTGATGACCCGACGGCGGTGGAAACCCGGAGGGTCAGAGATCTTATTCAGACGGCCTTGGCGCAGCAGGAGACCTATTCTTACAGCAGGGACAGGATTCATTCAACTCCTCCGCCTTGGCTAGCACCTCGTCAAAACCGGAGCCCGAGTTACAGCAGGCATATGGAGTCAGAAGCTTTATCAAGCAACGCCCAGCGTCGTAACCAGCCCGGTGGCTATAACCCGGTGCAGGACCAAATACGTCAGGAGGACGAATAGGCGGCTCAGTTAGCGGCTCAGCAGGCGGCGTATGAAGGCCTCCCAGAGTATCCGACGACTTCTGTTGGAGCGGGAGTGGCCACTAGAACCGGTGGTGTCCCTTGTTTGATGCCGGCTCTGTGGGATGTACGTCTGCCCAAGGATTTCAAGGGACCTCGAAAGGTGCCGAATTACACGGCCGACTTATAGCCTGGGGCATGGATCCAAAGTTACGAGATGGCCATGGAGCTATTGGAGGTCAGCGACGCAGCAATGGCTAAGTATTTCACCATGGTGTTAGATGGAACGGCCCGGTCTTGGTTAAAAGGTTTGCCTCCCAATTCCATCAGTTCATGGGCAGAGCTAAAGGCCTGGTTTATCCAGAACTTCAAGGACACTTGCAAGAAGTCTATGTCAATTGTGGACTTGACCAATTGTAAGCAGGAGGAGAGTGAATCCACAACTCATTGGGTGCGTCGGGTCAAGGAAATAATACACTCATCTGATAAGATGGATGTCGGCTCTGCGGTACTTATGTTGGAGAAGAATTGTCGCTTTGAGCCGCTGAGGTAGAAGCTGGGGCGCCTTAAGCGTGATTGCAATGATATGGGTACGCTGATGGAAACCTTAGTCAAATACGTCGATTCTGATAGTACCAAGGATCCCGCGTCTGATGAGGAAAGGACAGGGAAGGGAAAGAAGAACGGCAATGGAAAGGGTCAACAGCATAACCCGGTAAGTCAAGGAGGCAACAAGCGTAAGGCGGAGGGTAACCGGGAGTTTGTGGCCAATGCTAATGCACAAGGTAACAACCAGAAACGTAAGGGGAGACCGCCCCCTCGATCTGGCGGCTCAGGCCCATCTCTTGAGCAGCTTCTGAATGAGCCTTGCCCGAGACACGGTACTCGGGAGCGTCCGGCCACCCACTTATGGAAAGACTGCACGATCATGAAGGATTTCAAGAATTCCAACATGTTCGATGGCAATCATGGATCAGGCGGCGGATCAGGGGCCGGTGGCTTTCATGGCCCGGGCGGCGGCTCCGGCTTTCAGGGAGGTCAAGGTGGCTATAATCAGCAGCAACCCGGTCAAGGGGGACAGCAGCAGCAGCAGTCAGGTTATCAAAGCCATCCAAAGCAGCTGAATGGTGGGCAATACCATGTATTCACCACTAACTTGTGCAAGCGTGACCAGAAGGTTCATAAGAGGGCTGTGAATTCTGTTGAGCTGGCGGTTCCCCGTTACTTGAGGTGGTCAGAGCAGCCCATCATATGGAGCAGGGAAGATCTCCCCTCCGGGTTGATAACCCGGGTCAGTTGGCCTTGGTGATGGCCCCTCAGGTTGGTGGATATGAATTCACTAAGGTACTCATGAACGGAGGAAGTAGCATCAATATTCTCTATTATGAGTCCTTTCGCCGCATGGGGTTGACTGATAAGGACTTGAGGGCGTCCAACACTGTCTTTCATGGGGTGGTACCTGGTAAATCGGCATATCCAGTTGGTAAGATCGAGCTGGAAGTAGCCTTTGGAGATGAATATGATTCCAGGGCTGAGAAACTGACGTTTGAGGTAGTGAAAATCAAGAGCCCGTATCACGCTCTGTTTGGACGACCGGCTTATGCCAAGTTCATGGCACGACCGTGTTATGTTTATCTACATCTCAAGATGCCGGGCTACAAGGGCACCATCATTGTGCATGGGAGTTGAAAGGTAGCCTTGGAATGCGAAGAAGGCGATGCGGCTTATGCTGAATCTGTTTGTGCCGAAGAGGAGCTGAAGTTTTATGAAAATAATGTTGACCTGGCGGATATGACCTCTTTAAAGAAGCCAACCACAAAGCAAGACTCGGCGTTGAAATTTAAGTCGGCCGCTGAGACAAAACTGGTCGACTTCACTCCAGGCGACTCTTCCAAGCAGTTCAGCATCAGTACCAATTTGGATCCCAAATAGGAAGGCGCGCTCATCGAGTTCATCCATGAGAACCGGGACATCTTTGCATGGAAACCTTCTGACATGCCGGGTGTCCCGAGAAAACTCGCTGAGCCCACTCTTAATATTGATCCGAAGTATAAGCCGGTCAGGCAATTTCTTCGACGGTTCAATGAGGAAAGACGGAAAGCTATCGGGGAAGAGGTCGCTCGGCTCTTAGCGGCTGGGTTCATCGTGGAAGTTTTTCACCCGGAGTGGTTGGCTAACCCGGTGCTTGTGCTCAAGAAAAATGGCACCTGGCGGATGTGTGTAGATTACACGAACTTAAATAAAGCTTGTCCGGCTGATCCCTTTGCTTTACCTCGTATTGATCAAATCATTGATGCTACAGCGGGTTGCGAGCGTTTGAGTTTTTTGGATGCTTACTCTGGTTATCATCAGATCAAAATGGTAGTTAAGGACCAGGAGAAGACGGCTTTTATTACTCCGTTTGGAGCCTTCTGCTATGTATCTATGCCATTTGGGCTCAAGAGTGCCCAAGCGACTTATCAGTGATGTGGACAGAATTGTCTCCACAATCAGATTGGGCGCAATGGTCATGATTATGTAGATGACATTGTGGTGAAGTCCAGAGAGAAGGAAACCTTGATATCTGATTTAAAGGAAACCTTTGATAATCTCCGTGTCTATAAGATGATGCTTAACCCGGACAAATGTGTATTTGGTGTACCGGCAGGCAAACTTTTGGGATTCCTGGTCTCAAACAGGGGCATTGAAGCTAACCCGGAGAAGATCAAGGCGATTACCTCTCTGGCTAAACCGGCGTGCATCAATGATGTTCAGCGACTGTCGGGTCCCGTCGCTACTTTAAGCCGATTCATAAGCCGGTTAGGTGAGAAGGCTCTACCATTATATCAGATGATGAAGAAAACAGACACTTTTGTCTGGAGTGAGGCTGCTGATGCTGCCTTTGAAGATTTAAAGAGACAATTGTCTGAGCCGCCGGTTCTTGCGGCTCCCATTGATAAAGAGCCATTGCTGTTGTATGTTGCTACTAACTCATGAGCTGTTAGTGTTGCCATCATGGTGGAGCGTAAGGAGGCTGGCAAGGAGCATCCGGTTCAACGGCCGGTTCATTACATCAGTGAGGTGCTCATAGAGTCCAAGCAAACATATCCGCATTGGCAGAAACTTGTTTATGGGCTGTTCATGGCAAGCCGGAAGCTAAAGCAGTACTTCCAAGGTCAGCCTATAACTGTGGTAAGTTCTGCCCCCTTGGGGGACATCATCCAGAATAGGGAAGCCACAAGACGAGTCGCCAAGTGGGCCATTGAGCTTGGGCCTCACGGTTTGAAGTATATGCCATGTACAGCTATCAAGTCTCAAGCCTTGGTGGACTTTATCAATGTCACACCCTAGCTAGTCATGCATTAGAGTGTTGCATCATGTTTACTTTTCATCAGAAACTTGAAATGGGGATGACAGAACCCCCAGTCCCCTCTGAAACCAACTAGGGTTTACTAAAATAATTTTCAATGAACCTGAAATGCCCTTCCAAAATGCCCATCATTTTTGCCTTGGTTCAGAACCTCTGCCAAAAGTGGTGCACATTTTCCTAGGCCATCATAGGGTCTTTGAATTAAATCATAGCTATTTGAATTTGGGCATTTAAAATAATATAAAATATTTAAATGCTCAAATATCTCCAAACTAAAATGTTTCATGTTGGAAATAATCCAACTATGAGCCAGGAGTAGTTTGGTGATTTTTGGAGATGGCTAGGTATTTTAATTAATTCAACAAAGTTGCAGTTATATTAAATAAAACAGAAAACAGAAAAAAACTAAAAGGGGGAGGCTTACCTGGGCTCCTCCCTGTTCAGCCCAGCCAGCTGGCCGGCCCAGCCAGCAGCCGGCCCAGCCCACCTCCCTCCTCTGTCGTCTTCGTCCCGACAGAGGGAGGGGAGTGTGGCCGGCGCGCGCGCACGGCCACCGCGCCACGCCACCTGCTCGCCTGCTTGCCTGCCCTCCCCTCCTCGCTCGACGCCCTGGACGACGCCACGCCTCTCCCCCCTGCTCCCTCTCACTCTCCCCCGTTTCTCCCTCGCTCTCTCTCGCTCTCGGCCGAAGCACTCCGTCGCCGCCGTTCGCCGTAGCCACTGCCTCCGACCACCCCTCGCTTCCCCGAGTAGCTCAGAAGCTCCGCCTCGACTCCCTCTTCCTCCCCACCGCTCCACGAGTCCCCGGAAGCCCTGCATCGCCGCCACGTCGCCGTTCCCCTCTTCGGACTCCGACCACCGTCGCCGTCAAATTCGTCGTCTCCGACGCGTCCCCGAGCCCGCTTCGACGCCCACTGCAACCGCGGTGAGCCCCCGAGTCGTTTCCCCCTCTTCTCCCCCTCGTTCCCTCACCATAGCTGCATCTCCACCACGGCCGAACCCCCGCCGTCGCCGAGCTCGCCGTCGACGCAGCTCCGGTGACCATTTGGTCACCCTGGCAAGTCCAACACGTTCGCAAGAACCAGTAGAGCATCCCTAGCGCCTCACTCTGCTCGACTTCGAGCTCCAGCACCACTCCCGTGCACGACCGAACCCCGGCGGCCGCAACCGAGCTCGCCGCCGTCGACTCCGGCCACCCCGACCCCAACGGACTCCGCCAAGAGCCGCGGGTCATCCTCAGCTTCACTCCGGTGGTCGCCGCGTTCCATTTGGTGGCCGAAACGACCAAAACCACTATCGCCGCCGCACTGTTGGTCGCCGCCGGCCAGAACTCCGGCGAGCTGACGTGGCCTAGCTGATTAACCACTAATCCACCACCTACTGACGCTGACAAGTGGGCCCCAGGGCTTAGTCAAAGCTGACCAGCCCGGGGTCAACGCGGGATTAGCCCCTGTGACACTGACGTGTGGACCCCACACGTCAGGTTTGACCCGAGCCAGCCCTGTTGACCTGCTGATGTCACTATGATGTCAGGCTGACGCAGTAATTGAATTTCTGGATTTAAATTAAATCAGGAAATTCCAGAATATTATTTAAACTTCAAAAATTCATAACTTTTATTCTGTAACTCCAAATTGGACAAATAATATATGAAAAATGATCAGAAAAATCCAATCTATCCATCTGTACTATTTTCATGCATGATCAAACAAGTTAACTTGATGTTTTAATCAGAACAAGAAAAGGCACTTTAAAAGGCCATATTTGAATTTGGAATTTGAATCTTTGATTCAAATTTGTTCAAATCCTTCTGGCTTTAGTTTCATTAGCCCAACACACTCATATTGCCATGTTTCATGCATGCATCATATTGTTGCATATTGTTTGGTAATGTGGTGTATCGATGCCCTTTGCGACAGGATCTGTCCCCGAGGAGTACCGTGATTACCCTAACGAAGAATCGTATCCGTGCAACGAACCATCAGGCAAGCAACCAACCATTTGATCATATCGATACAATCCCATGTTCTCGCTCCTGCTCTCTTTTACTGCATTAAGACAACGCGATTCAAACTGCTGTGTGCTACGGTAGTTGAACCCATTTCCTCTGCATGACCTGTCATTGCCACAGTAACTAGATGAAACCCACTAGCATGTGTAGGAGTTGATTGAGCCATATGTATGTGTTGTTCCTACCTTGCTATGCCTGCTATGCTTAGAGTCGTGTCAGGTCTGGTTCATCTGGGGGATGGGCTAGAGTGAAATGTTAATGTCGGTAATGAGAGTGGTGTGGTGAACACGATTTGGTAAAGGTATCGATGAGAGGCCATGTAGGAGTACATGGTGGGTTGTTTCATTGAAGCCGACCTTAAGCACTGAGATCTGTATGTGTGATTTAAGAATCAGCTACTACCATACATTGGGCCCTGAAATATGACCCCGCTCGACTTCTTATTCACCCTAGCTCTCTGTCCAGGAGTTGCAAGTAGTTTCTGGTGTTTGTAGCCTACTGGAGGCCGTGGACAGCGCTGACCGTAGGGGTGGGCTGTGATGCGGTAGGTACATGGCACGGTGTACCGAATACCCGTTAGGTATCTCGGGAACCCTGTTCACATCGTTCGGGGCCGTATGGGAAACCTCGGCCGGACTCCCTGCGGATGGAACCTGAATAGGCGATAAACCTGGACTAGAGGCTTAAGTGTTTAGGTAGGTCGTGGTCTACACCCACGTCGGCTTTCGCTTGAAGTCTGCCGAGCACATGTCGTGTGCAGACGCTAAGTGGTGGAAACATGTATGAAGAAGTACACCCCTGCAGGGTCAACATGATCTATTCGAATAGCCGCGTCCGCGGTAAAGGACTACTTGGTTGCCTATACAGTTCATAGACAAGTAAATGGAAACTACTAAAAGCCTCAAGATAAGTGTGAGTGCCGAGGATGGCTCTTCCGTAGGAAGACGGAGGTGGATCCTCGGTAGTGTATTGAAGTGGTGAATAGTGGACTCATGTGCGCAAAACTATTTCAAACTGGAGTATCGTAGGATAGTCTAGCCAAGAGTCAAAGCTGGCTTGCTGCAATAACTCCACCAACCCTTCTTGATACTATGCATGTATGTAGGATCTGATGTAAGTCTTGCTGAGTACCTTTGTACTCATGTTGCTATAATCTACATTTTACAGAAGACCCTGCAACCCCTTCTGATGGGTTCTATGTAGACGTTGACATCAACGAGTAGGCTAAAGACCCAGGTGGTGACCCTGAGCTTGTGAAGGACCACATAGTATAGCCAGGCTTTCCAAGAGCCCGCTTAGACGCCCACTGCAACCGCGGTGAGCCCCCGAGCCGTTTCCCCCTCTCCTTCCCCTCGTTCCCTCACCATAGCTGCATCTCCACCACGGCCGAACCTCCGCCGTCGCCGAGCTCGCCGTCGACGCAGCTCCGGTGACCATTTGGTCACCCCGGCGAGTCCAACGCGTTCACAGAACCCAGTAGAGCATCCCTAGCGCCTCACTTTGCTCGACTTCGAGCTCCAGCACCAATCCCGCGCACGACCGAAACCCGGCGGCCGCAGCCGAGCTCACCGCCGTCAACTCCGGCCACCCCGACCCCAACGGACTCCGCCAAGAGCCGCGGGTCGTCCTCAGCTTCACTCCGGTGGTCGCCGCGTTCCATTTGGTGGCCGAAACGACCAAAACCACTATCGCCGCCGCACTGTTGGTCGCCGCCGGCCAGAACTCCGGCGAGCTGACGTGGCCCAGTTAATTAGCCACTAACCCACCACCTACTGACGCTGACAAGTGGGCCCCAGGGCTTAGTCAAAGCTAACCAGCCCGGGGTCAACGCGGGATTAGCCCTGTGACACTGACGTGTGGACCCCACACGTCAGGTTTGACCCGAGCCAGCCCTGTTGACCTGCTGATGTCACTGTGATGTCAGGCTGACGCAGTAATTGAATTTCTGGATTTAAATTAAATCAGGAAATTCCAGAATATTATTTAAACTTCAAAAATTCATAACTTTTATTCTGTAACTCCAAATTGGACAAATAATATATGAAAAATGATCAGAAAAATCCAATCTATCCATCTGTACTATTTTCATGCATGATCAAACAAGTTAACTTGATGTTTTAATCAGAACAAGAAAAGGCACTTTAAAAGGCCATATTTGAATTTGGAATTTGAATCTTTGATTCAAATTTGTTCAAATCCTTCTGGCTTTAGTTTCATTAGCCCAACACACTCATATTGCCATGTTTCATGCATGCATCATATTGTTGCATATTGTTTGGTAATGTGGTGTATCGATGCCCTTTGCGACAGGATCTGTCCCCGAGGAGTACCGTGATTACCCTAACGAAGAATCGTATCCGTGCAACGAACCATCAGGCAAGCAACCAACCATTTGATCATATCGATACAATCCCATGTTCTCGCTCCTGCTCTCTTTTACTGCATTAAGACAACGCGATTCAAACTGCTGTGTGCTACGGTAGTTGAACCCATTTCCTCTGCATGACCTGTCATTGCCACAGTAACTAGATGAAACCCACTAGCATGTGTAGGAGTTGATTGAGCCATATGTATGTGTTGTTCCTACCTTGCTATGCCTGCTATGCTTAGAGTCGTGTCAGGTCTGGTTCATCTGGGGGATGGGCTAGAGTGAAATGTTTATGTCGGTAATGAGAGTGGTGTGGTGAACACGATTTGGTAAAGGTATCGATGAGAGGCCATGTAGGAGTACATGGTGGGTTGTTTCATTGAAGCCGACCTTAAGCACTGAGATCTGTATGTGTGATTTAAGAATCAGCTACTACCATGCATTGGCCCCGAAACCAATGGACCCTCTCGACTTCTTATTCACCCTAGTTCTCCGTCCAGGAGATGCAAGTAGTTTCTGGTGTTTGTAGCCTACTGGAGGCCGTGGACAGCGCTGACCGTAGGGGTGGGCTGTGATGCGGTAGGTACGTGGCCGGGTGTACCGAATACCCGTTAGGTATCTCGGGAACCCTGTTCACATCGTTCGGGGCCGTATGGGAAACCTCGGCCGGACTCCCTGCGGATGGAACCTAAATAGGCGATAAACCTGGACTGGAGGCTTAGGTGATTAGGTAGGTCGTGGCCGACACCCACGTTGGGCTTCCGCTTGAAGGTTGCCGAGTACATGTCGTGTAAACGACGGTAAGTGGTGAGAGCGTGTATGAAGAAGTACCCCCTGCAGGGTTAACATGATCTATTCGAATAGCCGCGTCCGCGGTAAAGGACTACTTGGTTGCCTATACAGTTCATAGACAAGTAAATGGAAACTACTAAAAGCCTCAAGATAAGTGTGAGTGCCGAGGATGGCTCTTCCGTAGGAAGACGGAGGCGGATCCTCGGTAGTGTATTGAAGTGGTGAGTAGTGGACTCGTGTGCGCAAAACCATTTCAGTTGGAGTATCGTAGGTTAGCCTAGCCAAGAGTCAAAGCTGGCTTGCTGCAATAACTCCACCAACCCTTCTTGATACTATGCATGTATGTAGGATCTGATGTAAGTCTTGCTGAGTACCTTTGTACTCATGTTGCTATAATCTACATTTTTACAGAAGACGCTGCAACCCCTTCTGATGGGTTCTATGTAGACGTTGACATCAACGAGTAGGCTAAAGACCCAGGTGGTGACCCTGAGCTTGTGAAGGACCACGTAGTATAGCTAGGCTTTCCAAGCCTCTTTTATTTTACTAGTTGTCTGTACTCAGACAAGTTACTTCCGCTGCTGGTTTGTATGATTGTATGACTTGTATGTGGGGTCGTGAGACCCGTAACTTTGTGTATGATATGTATGGCTCACTGAGCCTTAAATAAAGTACTTGTGTCATAGAGTCATGTTGTGATGCTTCGTTGTATTTGCACATATCGAGCATATTGTGTGTATGATTGAAATGCTTGGTATGTGTGGGATCTGACTATCTAGTTGTTTATCTTTAGTAGCCTCTCTTACCGGGAAATGTCTCCTAGTGTTACCGCTGAGCCATGGTAGCTTGCTACTGCTCTGGAACACTTAGGCTGGCCGGCATGTGTCCTTCTTCGTTCCTGTGTCTGTCCCTTCGGGGAAATGTCACGCTTTGAGTACCGGAGTCCTGTTAGCCCGCTACAGCCCGGTTTACCGGAGTCCTGCTAGCCCAGTGCTACAGCCCGGACCCACTTGCTAATGACCGACACGTTCGAAGCTGGGTCATGGATGCCTGTCCCTGTAAGTCTGTGCCACTTTGGGTTTACGACTAGTCATGTCAGCCCGGGCTCTTTATCATATGGATGCTAGCGACACTATCATATACGTGAGCCAAAAGGCGCAAACGGTCCCGGGAAAAGGTAAGACGACACCGTGGGGATACCGTGCGTGAGGCCGCAAAGTGATATGAGGTGTTACCAGCTAGATCGATGTGACATCGAGTCGGGGTCCTGACAGCGTTGGCATCAGAGCCGGACTGCCTGTAGGTTCTCCAAGCCAAACTGGTCGATGTTGAGTCTAGAAATTCTTTAGTTATATGTAGGGGAATTGTTTGTGGGATGGAACGTAAGGCTCTTTTTACTCCTTATACCTTATGACTTTCTGATCTGAGTCAGTCCATTCTTCCACCGGGGGTTAAGGAATTAGGATCTGTTCTCTCTATCAGGATCACGTGTTACTAATCAGTAGTACCTTATAAGTTTGATGGTTACCAGCCTAGTTCAGTTCTACTACCACATTATGTTGTTAGAATGGTTCCAGAACTTTGATATGATGATGTTGGGTGTGTACGAAATCCTTTGTCAAATGTCTCAATATCCTTTTTGAGCATTTACAGCTGTTATGCTGCCGAAATTTTGCTAGAAATTCTAATGCCTTTGCATGCTTTCAGATGGCCACTCGCGACCTCAATCAAGTGGTTCGCCTGACTCGATGCCTAGATGTACCCGGCCATACTGCTAAGTTGGTCAGGGTAATGACTGAGGCTGGATACCGCTGGTATCCTGAGTACACGGTCGAAGAGCAATTCCGAGACTTCAACCAAAGCCAGTATCTCTGCACTGTCAGGATATTTCCATCTTATCCTGGATCCACTGAGCCTCTTCACTGCTCCTATGGACTCGGGGTTACTATCGAGATGGCTGTGCAGGATGCCGCCTACTCTATGATGACCATTATGCGAGTCAGATCTGGTCTATTTCGGGACTCTGACTTCCGGTATATGCCAGGATCACTTCCGGGAGCACAAGGATATCTCCAAGCTATTTATGCTGACTCCACTCAGGAGGATTCACGGACTCGCACCACTGCTGAGATGCTCGAGGATAAGGACCGTGAAAATCGGGCCTTAAGGTTAGAGCTCTTCAATACCCGTGCCGACCACTGGGCCACTTTGACTCGGTTCGCACCGGCGGTGCAAGCTGGATATTCAGATATGCGCGATCTCTATCCTGTGAGATCTGCTCTGCTAGACGTGATGGTTTGGCGTGATGTAGGAGGCATCACCCCACCTCGCGGTCCCCGCAGGCCACCGTTTGCTGGTCCAAGACCTCATCCTAGTCCCTATGGTCCACAAGCTCCGTGAGACCGTCTGTTTCCGGATGATCATGTTGAACTTCCGGGCTATGGAGGTGATTTCTACGAGGACTACTACGGATCGGTCTGAGTTAGTAGTAGTATCACTAGTTCGCGCTAGCTGTGTCGTCTATCGTCCCACGTGACTCGTGGGATATGACCTAGTTGTACTCCTTCCGGAGGTGTAGAAAAATAATGTATAGGAGCTTGGAATGCCTCCGATGAGATGTAATCCTCTTTTCACCGTATTAGTACTTTGCTTGGTCTTGTACTAAACCTGTATGGTGTGTATGACGATGGAATAAAGAAGCAGTTTCTGTACCTACCATGTCATACGGATGATCATCTTACATTTCGAGTTATTCCTTACATTCTATATCCTATGTCGGAATTTTATCATTCTGACTAAATCATTGTCTTGTTTACCTAGGATGGTCAACACGCGCGCTAACCCTGCTTCCCAAGAGCAGGCCGAAGGCAGTGAGGCCAGAAATGAACATCTGCCTCAACCTCCTTCACTAGCCGAGGTGATGATGGAAGCTGAGAGAAACAAGCGGGAGACAAACCGTTTGTTGGAGCGTATAGAACAGAATACAGCACACCATCAGAGGGCTAACGTGGTGTCACTCAGTGATTTTATCAAATTGCATCCACCCACGTTCCACCACTCCGTCGAGCCTCTCGACGCTGATGACTGGCTTCGCAGTATCTCTCACAAACTGCGTTCCGCGCTGGTAGCGGAGGCTGACAAGGTCACCTTTGCTGCATATCATCTTGAAGGCCCCGCCAGTCTATGGTGGGAGAATTATGGAGCCATGCGCCCAGCGGGCCATGTCACAACTTGGGCTGAATTCAGCGACGCTTTCCGTGAGCATCACATTCCGGAGGGTCTCATGGACCGTAAGCGTGAAGAATTTTGCAATTTCACCCAAGGCCGACTTTCTGTGGATGTCTATAGCAGGGAGTTTGGTAATCTTGCACGATATGCAACCGAGGAAGTTTCTACTGACGCCAAGAAGCAAGCAAGGTTCCGCAAGGGCCTTAGTCCTGAGCTTCGCCGCGACCTCCGTCTGCATGAGTGCACATCCTTTTCGAAACTTGTCAACAAAGCCATCAGTGCTGAAACTGGTCAGACTGACTATGACGCAACACGCAAGCATGGACGTGACACGGGTTCCTCATCCGGTGCTGGTCCTCAGAAGCGCCGCGTGTGGGTACCCAACACCGCCCTGCCACCCAGGTTCACACCGAGGCCATCTTTCCAGGCGCCTCGCCCCGCTCAACAGTCTGCTCCAGCCAAGCCCCATGGGGGTCCATCCAATAATGCTCCTCCACGTACTAGTTCCGTGACTTGTTTCAAGTGTGGGGAATCTGGTCATTATATGCGTGAGTGTCCCCAGACCAACCCCAACCAATCTGCTAAAGCTGTTGGCCGTGGCAAGCCGACAGGAAAAGTGTTTCATGCTAAACCGGTCACCGCTTCACGTGGCCATGTCAACTGTGTCTCTGCCGAAGAAGCTCAAGAGGATCCCAACGTCGTTCTCGGTACGCTTCTTGTTAATTGCCACCCGGCATCTGTTCTTTTCGATACAGGAGCCTCTCATTCCTTTATATCTGAAAATTATGCTCGTTTGCATAACGTTGCATTCTGTGATCTGCCGTCCACTATGGAAATCTCTACCCCTGGGTCTAGATGGCAGACCTCTAGGGTAAGTTATGGAAATGAGATCCAAGTCGACAGACTTGTTTTCCTTGCATCTTTGATAGCCCTTAAATCTTCGGATATTAATATCATTTTGGGTATGGACTGGATGTCAGCTCATCATGCCCAAATCGATTGCTTTTCTAGGACTGTTCAACTCACCCATCCTTCGGGGAAGATAGTCAATGTTTTGACTCGAATAGCCAAGCGACAACTATTTTCTCTTAACGCCAGCCCCTTGCCAGACCTTGAAGACGTTCCGGTAGTCTGTGACTTCCCGGATGTCTTTCCAGAGGAATTGCCAGGTGTTCCACCTGACCGGGATGTTGAGTTCGTAATAGACCTCATTCCAGGAACCGTTCCGATTGCTAGAAGACCTTATAAAATGGCACCTCTAGAACTAGCCGAGCTTAAGAAACAACTCGATGAATCCTTGAAAAAGGGTTTCATCCGACCTAGCTCATCTCCGTGGGCTTGCCCCGTCCTATTCGTCAAGAAGAAAGATGGTACGGACCGGATGGTTGTAGATTACCGACCTGTCAATTTGGTCACAATCAAAAACAAATATCCACTTCCCAGGATCAACGACCTGTATGATCAGCTCGCTGGATCCTCAGTCTTCTCTAAGATGGATTTGAGGTTGGGATACCATCAAATCAAAATCAGAAACGGGGACATTCCTAAAACGGCCTTTGTTACTCGTTATGGCCAATACGAGTACACCGTCATGTCCTTCGGGTTAACCAACGCCCCAGCCACCTTTTCTCGGTTAATGAACTCAATCTTCATGGAGTATTTGGATAAATTCGTCGTGGTTTATCTCGATGACATACTCATCTACTCCAAGAACGAGGAAGAACATGCCGAACATTTAAGGCTAGTGTTGAAGAAACTTCGTGAGCATCGCCTTTATGCCAAATTTTCAAAATGTGAATTCTGGTTGCCAGAAGTGACCTATCTGGGTCATGTAATATCTGGTAAAGGTATTGCTGTTAACCCTGAGCGAGTTCAAGCCGTCCTTGACTGGACTCCACCTGAATCTGTCAAGCAAGTTCGGAGTTTTCTAGGCTTAGCGAGCTATTGCCGTCGCTTTGTCGAGAACTTCTCCAAGGTTGCTAAACCTCTAACTGAACTCCTCAAGAAAGATAAGAAGTTCGAATGGACTCCACAATGTGAGCACAGTTTTCAGGAACTGAAAAGACGCCTGACTTCTGCTCCCGTGCTGGTACCGCCAGACTTCTCCAAGGACTTTGTTATCTACTGCGACGCCTCGCGACAAGGACTAGGTTGCATTCTCATGCAAGATCGACACGTAATTGCTTACGCTTCACGGCAATTGCACCCACATGAGGAGAATTATCCTACCCATGATCTAGAACTTGCAGCCGTAGTCTATGCACTTAAGACCTGGCGACATTACCTCCTGGGTAATCGTTGCGAAATATACACTGATCACCAAAGCCTGAAGTACATCTTCACCCAACCGGATCTGAATCTCAGGCAAAGACGTTGGGTTGAATTGATCACAGACTTCGACTTAGGGATAACCTACACCCCAGGGAAAGCCAACGTTATGGCTGATGCGCTAAGTCGTAAATCTTATTGTAACAACCTGATGTTACAACAAAGTCAACCGCTTCTCCATGAGGAATTTCGGAAGCTTAACCTTCACATTGTACCTCAAGGTTTTCTCTCCACCTTGGTGGCAAAACCTACCCTTACGGATCAAATTATCAAAGCACAGAAGGTAGATCCGGGAATCTCCCGCATCAAGAGGAACATTCGAAAAGGAATTGCGAATTGTTTCTCCGTTAATGATCAAGGAGTCGTATACTTCGGGAATCGACTAGTAGTTCCCAAAGTGCGCAACCTAAGGCGATTAATCCTTAAGGAAGCTCATGAATCTCCTCTCACCATTCATCCCGGTAGTACTAAGATGTATCAGGACCTACGCCAGAGGTTCTGGTGGACTAGGATGAAGAGAGAAATCGCTCAATATATTGCTAATTGCGACGTCTGTCGTCGTGTAAAAGCAGAGCATCAACGGCCTGCTGGCACCCTTCAACCAATAGCTATTCCTGAATGGAAATGGGATAAAATTGGTATGGATTTCATTACCGGTTTTCCCAGGACCAAAAGAGGGAATAATGCTATTTTCGTCGTGGTCGATCGTCTTTCCAAAGTAGCTCATTTCTTACCTGTTCGTGAGAGTATAACCGCTAGTCAGCTGGCAGACTTATACATCTCCCGAATAGTGTCTCTCCATGGTGTTCCTTTGGAAATCAATTCGGATCGAGGAAGTCTTTTCACCTCTCGATTTTGGGAAAGTTTCCAAAATGCTATGGGAACCCGTCTCTCCTTTAGCACCGCTTTTCACCCTCAGTCAAGTGGTCAAGTGGAACGCGTCAATCAGATTCTAGAAGACATGCTTCGAGCCTCTGTTATCTCGTTTGGAATGGACTGGGAGAAGTGCCTTCCATTTGCCGAATTCGCTTACAACAACAGCTATCAATCTAGCTTGGGTAAAGCCCCTTTTGAAGTTCTCTATGGACGGCGATGTCGAACACCCCTTAACTGGTCAGAGACCGGGGAAAGACAATTCTTTGGCCCGGATATGATTCAGGAAGCAGAAGAACAAGTTCGTATCGTTCGTGAAAAGTTGAAAACAGCCCAATCCCGTCAAAAGAGTCAATATGACCGAAAACATAAGGCTATGACTTTCGAGGTTGACGAGAAGGCTTACCTCCGGGTCACCCCTCTGAAGGGAACCCATCGTTTCGGTATCAAAGGCAAATTGGCTCCTCGTTACATTGGACCTTTTCGCATTCTTGCCAAACGAGGAGAAGTTGCCTACCAATTGGAACTACCTTCGCACCTCTCTAGAGTTCACGTTGTCTTCCACGTTTCTCAACTCAGGCGTTGCTTCTCGGATCCTATCCGTGAAGTAGACCACGAAACGCTTGAACTCCAAGATAATCTTACATATCGAGAGTACCCCATTCGTATCCTCGATCAAGCCGAATGTACCACGCGACGTCACAATATCAAGTTTCTCAAGGTTCAATGGTCGCACCATTCTGAGGATGAAGCAACTTGGGAAAGGGAGGATCGTCTTCGACTTGAATATCCCGCCTTCTTCTCGGAGGAACCCAAATCTCGGGACGAGATTCTTTTGAGTGGGGGTGAGTTGTCACACCCTAGCTAGTCATGCATTAGAGTGTTGCATCATGTTTACTTTTCATCAGAAACTTGAAATGGGGATGACAGAACCCCCAGTCCCCTCTGAAACCAACTAGGGTTTACTAAAATAATTTTCAATGAACCTGAAATGCCCTTCCAAAATGCCCATCATTTTTGCCTTGGTTCAGAACCTCTGCCAAAAGTGGTGCACATTTTCCTAGGCCATCATAGGGTCTTTGAATTAAATCATAGCTATTTGAATTTGGGCATTTAAAATAATATAAAATATTTAAATGCTCAAATATCTCCAAACTAAAATGTTTCATGTTGGAAATAATCCAACTATGAGCCAGGAGTAGTTTGGTGATTTTTGGAGATGGCTAGGTATTTTAATTAATTCAACAAAGTTGCAGTTATATTAAATAAAACAGAAAACAGAAAAAAACTAAAAGGGGGAGGCTTACCTGGGCTCCTCCCTGTTCAGCCCAGCCAGCTGGCCGGCCCAGCCAGCAGCCGGCCCAGCCCACCTCCCTCCTCTGTCGTCTTCGTCCCGACAGAGGGAGGGGAGTGTGGCCGGCGCGCGCGCACGGCCACCGCGCCACGCCACCTGCTCGCCTGCTTGCCTGCCCTCCCCTCCTCGCTCGACGCCCTGGACGACGCCACGCCTCTCCCCCCTGCTCCCTCTCACTCTCCCCCGTTTCTCCCTCGCTCTCTCTCGCTCTCGGCCGAAGCACTCCGTCGCCGCCGTTCGCCGTAGCCACTGCCTCCGACCACCCCTCGCTTCCCCGAGTAGCTCAGAAGCTCCGCCTCGACTCCCTCTTCCTCCCCACCGCTCCACGAGTCCCCGGAAGCCCTGCATCACCGCCACGTCGCCGTTCCCCTCTTCGGACTCCGACCACCGTCGCCGTCAAATTCGTCGTCTCCGACGCGTCCCCGAGCCTGCTTCGACGCCCACTGCAACCGCGGTGAGCCCCCGAGTCGTTTCCCCCTCTTCTCCCCCTCGTTCCCTCACCGTAGCTGCGTCTCCACCACGGCCGAACCCCCGCCGTCGCCGAGCTCGCCGTCGACGCAGCTCCGGTGACCATTTGGTCACCCTGGCGAGTCCAACACGTTCGCAAGAACCAGTAGAGCATCCCTAGCGCCTCACTCTGCTCGACTTCGAGCTCCAGCACCACTCCCGTGCACGACCGAACCCCGGCGGCCGCAACCGAGCTCGCCGCCGTCGACTCCGGCCACCCCGACCCCAACGGACTCCGCCAAGAGCCGCGGGTCATCCTCAGCTTCACTCCGGTGGTCGCCGCGTTCCATTTGGTGGCCGAAACGACCAAAACCACTATCGCCGCCGCACTGTTGGTCGCCGCCGGCCAGAACTCCGGCGAGCTGACGTGGCCTAGCTGATTAACCACTAATCCACCACCTACTGACGCTGACAAGTGGGCCCCAGGGCTTAGTCAAAGCTGACCAGCCCGGGGTCAACGCGGGATTAGCCCCTGTGACACTGACGTGTGGACCCCACACGTCAGGTTTGACCCGAGCCAGCCCTGTTGACCTGCTGATGTCACTATGATGTCAGGCTGACGCAGTAATTGAATTTCTGGATTTAAATTAAATCAGGAAATTCCAGAATATTATTTAAACTTCAAAAATTCATAACTTTTATTCTGTAACTCCAAATTGGACAAATAATATATGAAAAATGATCAGAAAAATCCAATCTATCCATCTGTACTATTTTCATGCATGATCAAACAAGTTAACTTGATGTTTTAATCAGAACAAGAAAAGGCACTTTAAAAGGCCATATTTGAATTTGGAATTTGAATCTTTGATTCAAATTTGTTCAAATCCTTCTGGCTTTAGTTTCATTAGCCCAACACACTCATATTGCCATGTTTCATGCATGCATCATATTGTTGCATATTGTTTGGTAATGTGGTGTATCGATGCCCTTTGCGACAGGATCTGTCCCCGAGGAGTACCGTGATTACCCTAACGAAGAATCGTATCCGTGCAACGAACCATCAGGCAAGCAACCAACCATTTGATCATATCGATACAATCCCATGTTCTCGCTCCTGCTCTCTTTTACTGCATTAAGACAACGCGATTCAAACTGCTGTGTGCTACGGTAGTTGAACCCATTTCCTCTGCATGACCTGTCATTGCCACAGTAACTAGATGAAACCCACTAGCATGTGTAGGAGTTGATTGAGCCATATGTATGTGTTGTTCCTACCTTGCTATGCCTGCTATGCTTAGAGTCGTGTCAGGTCTGGTTCATCTGGGGGATGGGCTAGAGTGAAATGATTATGTCGGTAATGAGAGTGGTGTGGTGAACACGAATTGGTAAAGGTATCGATGAGAGGCCATGTAGGAGTACATGGTGGGTTGTTTCATTGAAGCCGACCTTAAGCACTGAGATCTGTATGTGTGATTTAAGAATCAGCTACTACCATGCATTGGGCCCGAAACCAATGGACCCTCTCGACTTCTTATTCACCCTAGTTCTCCGTCCAGGAGTTGCAAGTAGTTTCTGGTGTTTGTAGCCTACTGGAGGCCGTGGACAGCGCTGACCGTAGGGGTGGGGTGTGATGCGGTAGGTACGTGGCCGGGTGTACCGAATACCCGTTAGGTATCTCGGGAACCCTGTTCACATCGTTCGGGGCCGTATGGGAAACCTCGGCCGGACTCCCTGCGGATGGAACCTGAATAGGCGATAAACCTGGACTGGAGGCTTAGGTGATTAGGTAGGTCGTGGCCGACACCCACGTTGGGCTTCCGCTTGAAGGATGCCGAGTACATGTCGTGTAAACGACGGTAAGTGGTGAGAGCGTGTATGAAGAAGTACCCCCTGCAGGGTTAACATGATCTATTCGAATAGCCGCGTCCGCGGTAAAGGACTACTTGGTTGCCTATACAGTTCATAGACAAGTAAATGGAAACTATTAAAAGCCTCAAGCTAAGTGTGAGTGCCGAGGATGGCTCTTCCGTAGGAAGACGGAGGTGGATCCTCGGTAGTGTATTGAAGTGGTGAGTAGTGGACTCGTGTGCGCAAAACTATTTCAAGTTGGAGTATCGTAGGATAGTCTAGCCAAGAGTCAAAGCTGGCTTGCTGCAATAACTCCACCAACCCTTCTTGATACTATGCATGTATGTAGGATCTGATGTAAGTCTTGCTGAGTACCTTTGTACTCATGTTGCTATAATCTACATTTTTACAGAAGACGCTGCAACCCCTTCTGATGGGTTCTATGTAGACGTTGACATCAACGAGTAGGCTAAGGACCCAGGTGGTGACCCTGAGCTTGTGAAGGACCACGTAGTATAGCTAGGCTTTCCAAGCCTCTTTTATTTTACTAGTTGTCTGTACTCAGACAATTTACTTCCGCTGTTGGCTTGTATGATTGTATGACCTGTATGTTGGGTCGTGAGACCCGTACCTTTGTGTGTATGCTATGTATGGCTCTCTGAGCCCTAAATAAAGTACTTGTGTCGTAGAGTCATGTTGTGATGCTTCGTTGTATTTGCACATATCGAGCATATTGTGTGTATGATTGAAATGCTTGGTATGTGTGGGATCTGACTATCTAGTTGTTTATCTTTAGTAGCCTCTCTTACCGGGAAATGTCTCCTAGTGTTACCGCTGAGCCATGGTAGCTTGCTACTGCTCTGGAACACTTAGGCTGGCCGGCATGTGTCCTTCTTCGTTCCTGTGTCTGTCCCTTCGGGGAAATGTCACGCATTGAGTACCGGAGTCCTGTTAGCCCGCTACAGCCCGGTTTACCGGAGTCCTGCTAGCCCAGTGCTACAGCCCGGACCCACTTGCTGATGACCGACACGTTCGAAGCTGGGTCATGGATGCCTGTCCCTGTAAGTCTGTGCCACTTTGGGTTTACGACTAGTCATGTCAGCCCGGGCTCTTTATCATATGGATGCTAGCGACACTATCATATACGTGAGCCAAAAGGCGCAAACGGTCCCGGGAAAAAGGTAAGACGACACCCGTGGGAATACCGTGCGTGAGGCCGCAAAGTGATATGAGGTGTTACCAGCTAGATCGATGTGACATCGAGTCGGGGTCCTGACAATCAATGATTGGACAGAGTTGCAGGCACCAAAGGAGAAGCCAGATAACACGTATTGGACTATTCACTTCGATGGGTCTAGGCAGTTGGAAGGCTCGGGGGCTGGAGTCGTTTTAACTTCCCCCCGAGGTGACAAATTTTTCTATGTGTTCCGGCTTATGTTTCCTTGTACTAAGAATGCAGCTGAATACGAGGCTTTACTCCATGGTCTCTGGATGGCCAAAGAGATGAATTTGAGCCGGGTAAGGTGCTTGGGCGATTCAGACCTCGTCGCTCAACAGGTGTCAGGCATGTGGGACTCCAAGGATCCCCTTATGGCGGCTTATCGTCGCGAAGTTGATGCGGTGCGGGCACTTCAAAGGTTATCAAGTAGAGCACATTATTTGACGGAAGAATGAGGCGGCTGATGCTTTAAGCCGGCTGGGGTCTCAGCGTAAGCCGGTGCCGCCTAACACCTTTCTTGACGTTTTGCATAACCCTTCTGTCAGAGTGCCTACAGAGGAAGAGCTAGCAGTGCCAGACCCGGAGGCACAGCTGGTGGCGGCTCTCCACGCCATCCCAGATTGGACAGTCCCATATTTGGCCTATATGACCCGGGCAGAGTTGCCTGAGGACGAGACCTTGGCAAGACAAATCATCAGGCGGTCCAAATCCATGACAATTGTTCATGGCGAGTTGCATCACCGCAGCGTCACTGGGGCGTTTCAACATTGCGTATCGCCTGCGGAGGGTCAGGAGATACTTCGTGAGATTCATGAAGGAGATTGTGGTCATCATGCCGGCTCAAAATCTCTGGTGGCCAAGGCTTTTTGTCATGGTTTCTATTGGCTGACAGCTCATGCTGATGCGGAGGATCTGGTCAGCAAATGTGACAGATGTCAAAAATTCTCACGACGAGCTCATGTGCCGGCTCAAGAATTGAGGATGATTCTAATTACTTGGCCGTTTGCGGTCTGGGGGCTTGACATGGTTGGACCTTTCAAAAGGTCTAAGGATAAGAAGACACACCTGTTGGTGGCAGTGGATAAATTCACCAAGGGGGTTGAAGCAGAGCCGGTCAGTAAGTGTGATGCAGCCACGGCGGTTCAGTTCATGAAAAAGGCGATCTTTCGTTTTGGCTTTCCACACAGCATTATAACTGATAATGGTACTAATCTCCAAAGGTGCCATGGAAGAGTTCTGTCAACGAGAGCACATCCGGCTCGACGTCTCGGCCGTTGCTCACCCTCAACCAAATGGTCAAGCAGAAAGAGCTAATCAAGAGATCTTGAAAGGTATCAAACCCCGGCTCTTAGTTCCCTTGCAGCGAACTCCGGGTTGTTGGGTGGAGGAGTTACCCTCTGTGCTATGGAGCATCAACACAACGCCTAACAGATCTACAGGTTATACACCTTTCTTCATGGTGTTCGGAGCAGAGGCGGTTCTGCCAAGTGACATACAACATGATTGACCCCGAGTCGTGGCTTACATTGAGGCTGATAATGAAAAAGCTCGTCAGGATGCAATTGACTTGTTGGATGAGGAGCGAGACTTGGCAATAGCCCGTTCGGTGATTTACCAGCAAGACCTACGCTGTTATCACAGCCGCCGGGTTAGAAGCAGAACTTTTCAAGAAGGCGATTTAGTGCTCCGGCTCATCCTGGATCAGTCTGATATGCACAAACTATCCCCTCCTTGGGAAGGACCTTTTGTGGTCAGTAAAAACCTGAACAACGGGTCCTTCTACCTCATCGATGTTCCAGAACACAAAGATTCACGTAAGTCAGAGGAAGAGACCCGCCGGCTGTGGAACATAGCTCATCTTCGGCCCTACTATACGTGAGCCACCGGCTCTTAGAATACATATTTTTTTCCATTTTTAGCAATGTATATATTATATAAAGCAATAAAGCAGGACCTCTTTTCTTTCCACCCTTAAAAGTTTATATATCTTCTTTACCAGGTGGTGGAAACAACCAACAGGGAGCGGATCATATCTGAATCCGGCTTTCCCTTTGGTCCGGCTTATGATCATATCTGAATCTAGCCATGGTAACTTGGGGGCTTCCTGTTCAAACATAGGTCGTATTCGAACCAAAGAGAACATAGCTGTCAATACCCAATTGATCGGCGTACTGCCAAACCCACTTAGGGGCTTCTTGATCATATTTGAATCATAGCTTAACCCCTTTGGGTCGGACGTGGATCGTATTCGAATCAGCATCATTAAACAACTCTAATGGTCACTTGGGGGCTTCCTGTTCAAACATAGGTCGTATTCGAACCAAAGAGAACATAGCTGTCGATACCCACTTGATCGGCATCGCCAAAGCCATTGGGGGCTATATGATCGTATCCAAATCTTAGCTTAACCCCTTTGGAACGGTTCTACTGATCGTATTCGAATCAGAGGCCTTTGAAAATTAAGTTTACTATTTATTTTACTCTGTAAGGGTAAATACTATTAAGGGCCAGGTAAACATTATATGTGCCAACTTTCAGAAGTTAAGTTTAACTCTCTGCTTTTTGGGATAACATAAGCCGGTAAAGTATGTTTCAAATAAGATAGCAGGTATATTATTATGCTCATAATCATAACCCGGCTGTTTTTATGATGTTTTGGTTCATACTCCGGGTTATCACTATTCTATATGACCCCGGATGTGATAAGACGCCAAAGGAATTCTATTTTTTGTTTTATACACAGGATAAAGCAAGAAAGTTTTGGACGTCAAGGAACAATTAACATAAGTCGGAAGTATATAACGATAGAGGCTTATGACAATATTAAGCACCACAAACATGCGCGAAGGCATGACAGAGTTAAGAGGTCTTTCTACCCTATTACAAGACTCCCCGAGTCTGAATAATGAAGCATCATTTTTTCAAAGACATATCACCACGCGAGTTACTCCTTTGGTGGGCTTGAAGATTCCGGGTTATCCTTCTCTGCCTCTCCGTCTACTGCTTTGTCCTGGAAGGTTGACGAGGTCCAGTCAATGCCGCTTAAGGCTTCAAATTCAGCTTCATCATCTATTAAACCGGCTGGGTCAACTTCAGGAGCAAAGGTATGCTTACGAGTTGGAGGAATCAGGCTAACGTCATCATAATGAGGAGTTGGAATCCTCTGGTTCTCGTTGTCGTAACCCAGCTGATACTTGGTAAGATCAATATCATTGCCAATGATGGTGGCCACAGGACGTACGACTCTCACACAGGCGGTGAAGTCTGATTCATCTAATACAGAGCCATCCTCCTTCAAGCTGGGATATCCAAGAGCAACGTTTGCCAGGTCTAACTCTGGAAGCAACGCCTTGGCCCGGCTTAGGGCGGCTATGGCCCCGGTTCTAGCAGATGCCCGCCTTAGCTCCTGAATCCGTTGGGGTAACACGGCAAGCCGTTTGAGCACATCCTGCAGGAGATAAGGCGCATCATTTGATAAAGCCACAACGGCCAAAGCACGTTGTGACCCGGTGTATAGCTGTTCCACCAGAGTGTACACCGCCTTAAGCTTGATCAAGATATTTTGCTTGAGGTTTGTGCTCCTGGGGCCTCCGTTTATACATATAAGGTAAGCCGGAGATAATAATTGAAATAGTCATCAAAGCAACCATGGTGATATTCACAATTATACATAGTAACTTACCGAAGATTGCTGAGACCATTTGAGATATCTGGCGCTTTAAGCCGGACAACTCGGCAGTTGCTTCGGCAAGAGTTGCTTCTGCTGTCTCGGCCCGGGTCACAAGTGAGTCCTTTTCATCTGCCCAGATTTTCTTCTGCACATCAAAATTCTTCTTCAACTTCTCTTGTTCAGAGACGCTGAATGCAAATTTGGAGTTGGCCTTTTGAATTTCAAGTTCTTGGGCTGCCAGACGAGTCTTCAGGTCAGCAATCTCCGACTCAAATTGACTGGTGGAGGCCTGCATTGATGCCGGGTTATAATTAAGGTTATGGTAAGATATCATTAAGTCCCAAGCACTTTGCAAGCAAAGACACTTGACACTTGGGGGCTAATGTATGCTGAAGAAAATTTAATTTATAATGCTGGATTATGTATATTAAAGTCTCAAGCACTTTACAAGTAAAGATACTTGACACTTGGGGGCTAATGTGTATCGCACGTTTTAAGTTATCATATTATGACCGGGTTAAATATTTTTCTTTTAAACCGGACGAACTAACAGTAAGCAGGTATCTGAGTCTACAACATATTTATTCATAAGCAGTAGACTTGGGGGCTAGTACAATAAGTAAGATTCAGGAGAATAGTATGAGTTATACCTCAGATTTGTGCTGTATTTGTTTCACCATGTCAATTTCCAGGTCGCGGCTGTTATGCACTTGATTTAGATAGCCTGAGACTATATCACCAATGCTTAAGTGAGCATAATCAGCGATGTCCTGTTTGGTCTTCCGGCGTTCGACAAGTTCTTCCTTGGCGGTACATCTGGCAAGGACAGTAGGCCGCCCCGGTTCAACAAACTGGCTTTTCAAAATTTCAACCTCCGGGTCAGTCATCTTGACCGGGCTAGGAATTTCCGGATTATCGGAGCTGTTGAAAGTATCTTCGGCAGGCGGGTCAGAAGATGGCGCTAGAATTTCATATGCCGGTTCAGGAGGTGGTTGATGAGTAGAAGCATCAGGGGCAGCTGTTCCGAGTTCCGGCTCAGTTGCTACCGGGTCTTCAGATGGCTTATTCTTTTTTGCCCTCTTACTGGGCTTCACCTGTACGCTGTGGACAAAACAGAAGGGTGAGTACAAAATATGAGTAAGGCAAAGCATAAGGATAACAAAAGGTATATTACCCAGGGGCAGTCTTGAAGGCCGGCATATTGGATTGCATAGACTCGCCGGAGGAAGGAGAGGTATCCTGATAATTGGAGTCAGATGAATTGAGAGGTTGACGAATTAAACCCGCCAAAGGATAAACAAAACGTAAATTGGAGATGACCTCAGCCCGACGCTTCCTGCTTATGTCAGGTAAGCCGGAAGAGAGTTCTGCATCCTTGCTGGTCCGGGTCTGCCTCCGGCTTTCAAGCTGTTGTTGCTTCAAAAGAAATTGAGGATCTTGATAAGCTAGAGGATGTGAAAATCTTACTTTCCGGTTCACCCGTCGGATTGTGTGCTTTGGCAAAGGCTCTGAGTCGGAGGAGATTATAGTTACCTCTTCGCTAGGAGCTTGGCTATTCCCTGTATCCTCCTAAAAGGCGGAAATGTCAATAAAATAGTAACAAAGGAGTTAAGATAGTAAGGGATTACCTCTTCCTCATCTGAAGAAGAGTCATCCAATTTGAACAAATCGGAGGCGCTGGGTTTCTTCTTCTTTGAAGTTCCCATCTTGGCGGCTTTCCTTTCGGTCTTCTTGGCTGCCCTAGCTTGTTTGGCAGCCTCGTGGTCATATTTGACCTTCCAGAAATTATCACCGGCCTGTGGAAAAGATAAAGAATTATAAGTACAAAGGAAGTAAACATGTTAAAGAATATTTATTAAGATTGGTAACTTACTGTAGGGGCCGGGTTCTTTTTGCAGAAGGGAAGTAAACCGAAGGCATTGCTAATAACAGTGCCCTCCTTCAGCAGTGACTGGGTTGTAGCATCCACCACATCATCTGGTAAGTCGTCAGGACTATGAAGCATTGGGTCGTCCTTTTCGCCTGTATAAGTACACAATAAGCCGGAGCGGCGGCTTAATGGGAGTATTCGCCAAGTGACCCAGACTCGGACCAGATCGATGCCATTTAAATCATTTCCCAAAAGAGCTTTAATCTTCTTGATGGTGGGATTAAGAGGCAGACATTCAACAGCGGTCAGTTTATCCACCAGCGGATGGTTGGACTCAAGGCGCAGGGCGTGAAAGCCGGGCAGAGGCTTCTCATTAGCCGGAGAAGTGTCCTGACAGTAGAACCATGTCTGGTTCCAATCTTTTGGGTGACTCGGCAGCTCAGCATAAGGAAAAAGGCAGTCTCTCCGTCGCTGGATCGAGATACCGCCAAGCTCAAGACTAGGCCCGTTGGCACGTTCATTCTGCCGGTTCAAGTAAAAAAGTTCTATGAACAAAAGCAGACTTGGCTCCTCTCCCAGGTACACCTCGCAGAAGACTTGGAAATTTCAAAGATTTGACACGGAATTGGGTCCAATGTCTTGAGGTCTAAGGTCAAAGAAATTCAAAACTTCTCTGAAGAACTTTGAGCCGGGAGGGGCAAATCCCCGGCTCATGTGATCCGTGAAAACTATCACCTCCCCTTCTTTGGGTTGAGGCTTTTCTTCAGATGGGTCTCGAACACGATAAGACATGACCTCCTTTTTTGGCAGATGGCCAGACTTCACAAACTCAGCCAGTTTACTCTTAGTGACTGTGGATGGGACCCAGTTGCAGGTTACAGGAGCTTTGGTCGCCTTAGGTGCCATGACAACAGTCGGCCTATTACAAAATAAGAAGTTCCGGTTCAAATTTTAACCCGGGAGAAAATATCTAAATTACTGAAGGTAGAGGCTTAAGAAGGGGCCTAATGATATATGGATAACTATGCCGTAAATATTAAGCCGCCGCAGGTGTTAATGAGTGGTTAAACATATTCAATAGAGGCAGTTTTTACTTCCGGGTAAAACAAACATGTTTCACAAGTTGCTGTTATCATTTTGGATCAAACAGATGTTCCGAAAAGAAAAATTTTCTAGACCTAAAAACTGATGCAGATGTGTTCATAGGCTCGAAGGAGGCTTTTATACAGAGAAAGGGATCTGCGTTTTATCCAAAACAAGTGCGAAAACAACTACCGCGGCCATTTTATATCATTCTCAGATCAGAAGAGGCATTGAGAAGGAAAACTAACAAGGGTTTGGCTCTAATGGCGATGAACTCTAACAAACTCGAAGGAGCTTTAATGCGGACCTAAGCAAGGAAGGGAAGGGAACTTACGGATCTGGATGAGCTGCGGAGGTTCATCGCGTTTCTCTGATCCAACCAGGTTGATGCAGCGGCAGCGGCGGCGGCGGAGCTCGAGAGGAGGCAAGAGGAAGAAAACGACTGAAAGGAGGAGAATGGGAGACCTAGGTCGCACCTATTTATAAGGAGAAGATAGAAGAGACGGCGCGGGAAATGAGGAGATAACAATTATTATCTAAGCGGCCCCGACGCCTCGATTTTCGGAACAGTCAATAAAGCAGAGATCCGTTGAAGGATACGGTGGAATAAACAAGGAATTTAAGAAAGGATGACGTCACGCCGGGTTAACGTGGATTCAAAAGATGACGTCATGGCGGGTTAAAGAAAGTTCTCTAGACAGTCTAGAAGACTAAAGATTTATTTCTGAAGGTATTTTAAGATTGACAAGAACAGGTTCAAATCAATCTGGGGCCTAATGTTGGGGATATAACTATTTGTGTAAGCCGCCCAGGAGGGGCCGGGTTACGCAAAGAAGACTCAACAGAAAGAAGCCCAAGACCAAGCATGAAGATGGCGGTTCAATAAAGGGCCCAAGGCCCACAGGCGACTTAAGGCTGTTGTTGTAAACCGCCACAATGGTATGACTTGTATCGTAAGGTAGATTTTACTAGTCACCGAGCCGGATACTGTCTATAAGCCGGCCGGTACTCTGTGAGCCGCAGGGCGTCAACCCGTGTATATAAGGGGACGACCTGCTGGCGGCTTAGGGAAAGAAACAACCCATCGAGAGCCGGGCATAGCGTATTTCTCTCCCTGGTCATCGAAACATCAAGTAATTCCAACCCAACTAGACGTAGGCTTTCCTTTACCGCAAGGGGCCGAACTAGTATAAAACCTCTCGTCTCCTTTGTCCCGATTAACCCCTTTAAGCTTCCTGGTTGCGATGGCTCCACAACTAAGTCCTTGCACGAGGACATCTGCCGTGACAATTCCACGACAGGTTCTGTAGAGCATTGAATGCCCATGTTCACGTGGTGACCATGCAGCTCGCATGCCTGTTGGCGCGCTCTGTGCGCTATGGCGTGTCCAGAGCACTGTTTGTGCTGGACCCCCTCCTCCTCTCGTCGTCTTAGATCCCGTGAGCATGTCCGTTGGCTTCCTCTCCTCGTCGCCGTTCTCCTGGACCCCTCTCCCCCTCCGGAAGCATCCTCACCGAGGCAAACCGCCGTGTGCCCTCGTGCGTACAGTGAAGGTTTGGATCCGTTCGTCGCTGTCATCTTCCTCCCTGCGCCCCCTTGGCCTCCTCTGCCCCGTGAGAGCCCGCACTGCTCATCCCTCATTGTTTGCCTCCGAGCTCATGCACGCGAGCACGCGTCTGCGGTGCCGGACACGCGTCCACGACGCCGCCAGCTTGGCTCCCTCTCCCCCTTGGCTATTTAAGCAGCCCCGAGGCCTCCCGATCGCCCCAAGATCATTGCCTCCCTCCCAGAGCCCCACCTAGCCAACTCCTCGAGCTCGAGGAGCTCTCTATGGTCGCCATTGTCTCCATGGCCGCCGCCCCTGTCCACTCTGATTCCGGCGAACCGAAGCCCCTCTCCTCTGTCTTCCACCTCTAGTAGGTCACCCAGCCACCATAGCCTCTCCCAAAGCCCTCTGTTAGTCGCCGGAATCACCACAGCATCATCCTCTATCTTTGGCTGAAGCCCCGTCCGCCGCGGCCACGGTCCCGCCTTGCCCGAGTCGCCTTGACGTTGGTGTTGTGGTGGGACGGGTGTGCCTCGCCGTCCTGAGCACTCCAGTGGTCCGAGCTCCACCGGAGGTGGCCGGAGTCAACCGGGCGAGCACCGGCACCGGCGACCCCTCCCTCTGTTCTGCACCCGCGTCGGGGAAGAAAGAGGAGGAGCGGGAGGAGGGTGTTGACCCAGCGCGTGGGCCTCGCGGCCCCACCTATCGGCGGCCCTGACGCCTGGCCCCGCCTCAGCCCTTTTTGATCGGTCAGCGCCAGCGTGGATAAGTGACGGGCCCACCCATGGGACCCGCACGCGTCCAGCCCCGCCACTGTTCCTATGGATAAGGTGAAAGCGTATTTTCACAGATTGCGTTTTCACATTTTCTGTTCAGGCCCCTGGTTGAAAAGATTTTCATTTCAGATGGGTCCCTGGTAGAAAAACATCCATATCTCTTTAACCGTAGCTCCAAATGAGGTGATTTCAAAGCCTACTTCTTTGTTTTGTCTAGCCCATTCTGTTGGTCATGCTTTCACTATGGTTTGACACTGTGAAAATGACCATTATGCACTTTCCCTTATTCAGCCCCTCCGAGAGAGTACGTTTTCCGGCGATTCGTTCCGCGGCTTCACCGCACTTCTCCCCGGTGCCTTCTTCATCCCCAGGCAAGACACAATACCCACTTTCATGATAGTCATGCAGTAGCCATGGTTTTCAACTTGAATATTTAATAAATGTTTGCTTGTTGAAAAGATGGTTATCGTTGTTCCGGTGATGTTTAGATTTGCATGTTCACTTTTGTGCTAAGTTGTCTTATACTCTGTGATCACGTCATACCTGCTAGTATTACCTTCCATATGTTTATACTTGTTAGTAGTACATGTTGATGTTGGAGATGGTCATGCTAGTCAGTATGCGATGCTCGGTGGATATGATTTATTGTTGATATGGTGGAAAGTTATGTGATACTCTCATGATAATGTTGATATCATGTTCATGTATTTTATCATGGCTCATCATATTTGCATTCAAGTTTAACCAGATTGAATCGAACTTGAACAACTGTTGGCTGAGTCATGGTGCCGCTGAATCGTTGCTGACCAGTGCAACCACTCTTACCGGTATGGGACTGTCCTAACTGGGTCTATTGTCGTGCCTCTTGTCGGTGCCTCCAACGAGGGAAGGTTATGGGCATGCTGTACCCTCTTGATAACCCACAAGTGTAGGGGATCGCAATAGTTTTCGATAAGTAAGAGTGTCGAACCCGACGAGGAGCTAAAGGTAGAATAAATATTCCCTCAAGTTCTATCGACCATCGATACAACTCTACGCACGCTTGACGTTTGCTTTACCTAGAACAAGTATGAAACTAGAAGTACTTTGTAGGTGTTGTTGGATAGGTTTGCAAGATAATAAAGAGCACATAAATAAAAGCTAGGGGCTGTTTAGATAAAGAAGTAATATAGTAAATATAACGAGTGTGGAAAAGTGGTGGTAGGAGTTGTGGACTTGTCCCTAAGCAATTGACTATGTTACTAGACCGGTAATCACTATTGCAATTCTATTTGAGGGAGAGGCATAAGCTAACACACTTTCTCTACTTGGATCATATGCACTTATGATTGGAACTCTAGCAAGCATCCGCAACTACTAAAGATTCATTAAGGTAAAACCCAACCATAGCATTAAAGTATCAAGTCCCCTTTAATCCCATACGCAACAATCCCCTTACTCGGGTTTGTGTTTCAGTCACTCACGCAACCCAGTATAAGCGAATCATGAACGCATTGCAACACCCTACATCGGGAATCCTTCACGCTTGCGCGACAGGGAGGGCACCATAGGACAGCACCAATAATAAAACATGCAACTCAAACCAATCATAGCAATTCATCAATCACCGATAGGACAATGAAAATCTACTCAGACATCATAGGATGGCGACACATCATTGGAAAATAATATGAAGCATAAAGCACCATGTTCAAGTAGAGGGTACAGTGGGATGCGGGAGAGTGGACCGCTGGATATAGAAGGGGAAAGGTGATGGAGATGTTGTTGAAGATGACGGCGGTGTTGGTGAAGATCACGGTGATGATGATGGCCCCCGGCAGCGCTCCGGCGCCACCGGAAGCAAGGGGGAGAGGGTCCCCCTTCTTCTTCTTCTTCCTTGACCTCCTCCCTAGATGGGAGAAGGGTTTCCCCTCTGGTCCTTGGCTCCCATGGCTTGGGAGGGGCGAGAGCCCCTCCGAGATTGGATCTATCTCTCTGTTTCTGCGTTCTCAGATACTACCCCTTCACTATTTCTTAAATATCCGGAGATCCATAACTCCGATGGGGGTGAATCTTTCGCCCAGATTTTTCTCATAAAATTAGCTTTCTTGCGGCAAAAGAAGGGCATAAACCGCCTTACGGGTGGCCCACGAGAGGCCAGGGCGCGCCCTCTATCTCGTGGGCAGCTTGGACACCGTTTCGCGTTGATTCTTCCTCCGAAAAATCCAAAATATTCTAAAATAATTCTCCGTCCGTTTTTATCCCGTTTGGACTCCGTTTGATATTGGTTTTCTGCGAAACATAAAACATGCAACAAACAGGAACTAGCACTGGACACTGGATCAATATGTTAGTCCCAAAAATAGTATAAAAAGTTGCCAAAAGTATATGAAAGTTGAAGAATATTGGCATGGAACAATAAAAAATTATAGATACACAGAGACGTATCAGCATCCCCAAGCTTAATTCCTGCTCGTCCTCGAGTAGGTAAATGATAAAAAGATAATTTTTGATGTGGAATGCTACCTAGCATAATCTTGATCATAAGTCTAATCATGTCATGAATATTAAGACACGAGTGATTCAAAGCAATAGTCTATCATTTGACATAAAAAACAATAATACTTCAAGCGTACCAATAAAGCAATCATGTCTTTTCAAAACCACAAGGCCAAAGCAAGCTTATCCCTACAAAATCATACAGTTTGGCTATGCTTCATTTTTGTCACACAAAATGCTCCCATCATGCACAACCCCGATGACGAGCCGAGCAATTGGTTCATACTTTTTAACGCGCTTCAGCTTTTTCAACCCTCACGCAATACATGAGCGCAAGCCATGGATATAGCACTATAGGTGGAATAGAATATAATGATGGAGGTTATGTGGAGAAGACAAAAAGGGAGGAAGTCTCACATCGACGCGGCTAATCAACGGGCTATGGAGATGCCCATCAATTGATGTCAATGCGAGGAGTAGGGATTGCCATGCAACGGATGCACTAAGAGCTATAAGTGTATGAAAGCTCAAACTGAAAACTAAGTGGGTGTGCATCCAACTTGCTTGCTCATGAAGACCTAGGGCATTTGAGGAAGCCCATCGTTGGAATATACAAGCCAAGTTCTATAATGAAAATTCCCACTAATATATGAAAGTGACGACATAAGAGACTCTCTATATGAAGAAAATGGTGCTACTTTGAAGCACAAGTGTGGAAAAAGGATAGTAGCATTGCCCCTTTTCTTTTCCTCTTTTTTCTTTTTTTTCTTTTTCTTTCTTTTCTTTCGATGGGCTTCTTTGGCCCCCTTTTTTATTTAGGCTTCTTTGGCCTTTCCTTTTTTTTCTTTTCTTATGGGGCAATGCTCTATAATGATGATCATCACACTTTTATTTACTTACAACTCGATATTACAACTCGATACTAGAACAAAGATATGACTCTATATGAATGCTTCCAGCGGTGTACCGGGATGTGCAATGGTCTAGCATAGCAATGACATCAAAAACGGACAAGCCAGAACATCATGCTAGCTATCTTACGATCATGCAAAGCACTATCACAATGAATGCTCAAGTCATGTATATGATGATGATGGAAGTTGCATGGCAATATATCTCGGAATGGCTATGGAAATGCCATAATAGGTAGGTATGGTGGCTGTTTTGAGGAAGATATAATGAGGCTTATGTGTGATAGAGCGTATCATATCACGGGGTTTGGATGCACCGGCGAAGTTTGCACCGACTCTCGAGGTGAGAAAGGGCAATGCACGGTACCGAAGAGGCTAGCAATGATGGAAAGGTAAAAGTGTGTATAATCCATGGACTCACATTAGTCATAAAGAACTCATATACTTATTGCAAAAGTTTATTAGCCCTCAAAGCAAAGTACTACTACGCATGCCCCTAGGGGGATAGATTGGTAGGAAAACACCATTGCTCGTCCCCGACTGCCACTCATAAGGAAGACAATCAAAGAAACACCACATGCTTCAAATTTGTCACACAACAGTTACCATACGTGCATGCTACGGGACTTGCAAACCACAACACAAGTGTCTCTACAATCCACAAGCACCCACTAGCATGACTCTAATATCACCATCTTTATATCGCAAAACTATTGCGAGGAATCAAACATATCATATTCAGCGATCTACAAGTTTTATGTAGGATTTTATGACTAACCATGTGAATGACCAATTCCTGTCATCTCTCTAAATAGATATAAGTGAAGCAAGAGTGTTTAATTCTTTCTATAGAAGATATGCCCATGCTCTAACAAATATAAGTGAAGAAAAGAGCATTCTACAAATGGCTGTTGTCTATGTGGAGAGAAACAGGCAATCCAAACTTCAAATGATATAAGTGAAGCACATGAAGCATTCTATAAGGCCATACTCAAAATATTTAAGCGAAGTGCAATGAGCATTCTATAAATCAACCAAGTACTATCTCATACCAGCATGGTGCATAAGATAAACGTGAAAACTAAATGCAAAGACGCTCCAAGACTTGCACATAATGCATGAACGAAACGAATTCGAAAACATATCGATACTTGTTGAAGAAAGAGGGGATGCCTTCCGGGGCATCCCCAAGTTAGACGCTTGAGTCTCCTTGAATATTTACTTGGGGTGCCTCGGGCATCCCCAAGCTTGAGCTCTTGCCTCTCTTCCTTTTCCTCATATCGAGACCTCCTCGCTTAGACACTTCATCCACACAAAACTTCAACAGAAAACTCGGTAAGATCCGTTAGTGTAATAAAGCAAATCACCACTCTAAGTACTATTGCAAACCAATTTGTTTTTTCATTGTGTCTACTGTAATATAACTTTTTCATGGCTTAATACACTAATATAAATTGATAGTTTCATCAAAACAAGCAAACTATGCATCAAAAACAGAATCTGTCAAAAACAGAACAGTCTGTAGCAATCAGAACATCCACCATACTTCTGGTACCCCAAAAATTCTACAAAAATAGGGAAAATAAACAGGTTGTATAGAAAGACAGTGCAAAAAGAATCAGAACCATTTGACGTTCCAGGTAAAAATGTAAAATCGTGCACTACAGCCAAAGTTTCTGTCCTGCACCGTACAAACCAACAAGCATTGTAAACACCCTAAAGGCAAACCCTAGCACATTATTTTTATAATACAATGGAATTATACAAGGGGATAATTATTTTTGTTAAAAAGTTTCTGTAATCAAGATTCACAAAGTTGTTGTGAGCATGAACAAAGTTCAAGGTTAGCCCCCATTTCAAAAATGCTTGTCTTTCTCACTTTAACTATCCCTTTTGAAAATGTTTTAGGTTCCTGTCGGGGAAGCTGATCTGACCCACGAACACCTATGGGACCGGCGGACCGAGCCCCTTTCGGTTCGGCGGGGGGGGCGGAGATCGCACGAAGAGTAGATCGAGGCGAAGCACACGAGCAGTTTACCCAGCTTCGGAGCTCTCCGGAGAGATAATACTCCTACTGCTGCATGTCTGATTGTATTGTGTTCTTGCTAGGGAGCGTTGAGTGCTACAGTACACACCAGATGCTAACGAGACCTAGCGTGGGTGTTGTCTGGCTTCGAACCGTTTGAACCCCCCTCTACGTTGCGCATGGGCCTCCTTTTATAGGCTCAAGGGGTCACCGACAGGTGGCAACATAGACAAGGGCAAAAATGGAAAAGGAATGCGGTTGGTACAGCTACTTGTACAGTATATCATACCTAACCCTGACGGTAGGGGACAAAGGCATTAAATGCCCATCTACGTCGCCCAAACAGTGCAAACAGGGGCCGTCAGGGGCGCCACCGCTTGCCACGATGGCAATCTTGTCAGCGCCGCTTGCCACCGCGCTCCGCTGGCCGCACAGCCTCTTGCCACGCGCGCCTGGAAAGGTCCCAGGGCGACACGTTGGTGGATGTGCTGGAGCGTAGGAAAAGAGTGGTAGCCTGCCGCGGCCAGTGCCCTGCCGCGGTTGTTGACTTGTCGCGTCCGGAAGCTTGTCGCTCACCGGGCCTTCCCGGCAAGCTCCTCTTGCCAGGGCCTTGTCTCCTAGGTGCCTTGGGTGGCCTTCCCGGCAAGCTCCTCTTGCCGGGGCCTTGTCTCCTTGGCTTGAATACTTTGTTCTTGAATGGCTCCAACGGAACCACGAAGGACCTTGGCGGTCACCCGGCAAGCCTTGCCGCGGGGTGCTGCGACTGCCCGTGCACAAGTTCGGGATACTAGGGTACCCCTACTCTAGTACACCGACAGGAGCCCCCGGGCCTGGGCCACACACGATGCCGAGCGCTGTTGGGCCAGGCCCAAAACAGGGCACGGGCACGCGCGGCCTGGGTTACGTCATAACTCACTCCAGACCCACCATGCCCTCCACGAACGGCACGCGTCGAATGCGGCGTCGTGGGGGAGATCGTGGGGGGTTTCTTTATTTGGAAAAGCGGAACGTCCGCCCCCTCCCTCTTTATAAGCAGGGGAAACAGGGGCAGTCCGCCCACCTCGCCAGTTGCTTGTCCAATCACGAAAAACCTCCGCTGCTCCCCCGTTCTTCCCAAGGCTGAAAAAGAGAGCAGCGCTCCGCCCCCCATCGCCACTAGCATCACCACGCCGCCGATCTCCTCCACCACCTCCGCCATGGCTCCGAAAGCCGACAAGGGGAAGGCCGTGAAGTCGGCCGAGGCGCAGCGGCTTGCGGCGCTGCGAAAGGAGCGGGCCATCTTCCCCCCTTAGCTCGCCGTGAGGGAGCTGAGGGAGTACTACTACCTCTTCTGGTCGACGGAGACGCGAGCGCATCCGCGCACGAAGGTACTCCCAGCTGCTGCCTCGGAACTGGCTCCAAGTGGGTATCCCTTCTTCGCGCTCTTCTTCTATTGCGGGCTCTGCCCGCCCTTCTCTGAATTTTTCTGCGATATCATGAACACCTACGGGTTCCGCCTCCTTGACTTCAACCCCAATGCTGTCCTGACCATGGCAGTTTTCGCACATCTCTGTGAAAACTTTGTCGGAGTCCATCCAAACGTAGCCCTTTTCCGCCACTTCTTTATGCCCCGAGTTGAGAGAGGGGAACCTCTTGCCGGAGGAATCGCTTGGATCTCAAGGATTGGCAAGAAGGACGCTTATCTGGAGGAAGAGCTCCGCAGCAAGTGGGAGGAATGGAGGGCAGATTGGTGTTGGATTGTTGAGGAGAACCCGCAGCCCTTTACCGCCCAGCGCCAAACCCCAATAGTGCGCGGCAACGATTGGAGCAACGTGGCCCCGGAAGATGGTAGGCTGAAGATTGCCGTCACCCGAATCCTTCGCCTTAGACTTGCCGGGCTCACTGTAGGCACCGTTGGCGCAGATTTTCTTCGCCACCGCATCGCCCCCTTGCAGGAGAGGAGGAGACCTGCCTGGGAGTTTCAGAACGCGGCAGATATCATGAGGCTGCGCCCGGGCCTTAATTTTAACTTCACAGTCTTGGAACTTGACGCGATGCTCTTGGAGCTGTTCAAGCCTGATCCTGATCATCCCGAGATGTTCAGGCTGCCGAGGGGCGTCGTCCCGTTGTGCAACAATTCCTCGCTCGACCGCATCTATGCAATGATGCCATTGTGCGACTCGCATGGAATTGTCCCAACCTGGCAAGAGCCTGCGGATGACGTCGTGCGGGAGTTCTTTGACAGCCTGGTAGAAGTGCCGGTCCGCCCCGACGAGCAGAGGGGCCTCACCTGCGACACCACTGACAATGAGATGCAGCGCATCGCCACCAGGCTGGAAGAGGCGGCAGCAGCTGCTGCCGCGGGCGAGTTCGGGTTCACCATGGAGGAGGCAGAGGCAGCCGAGGCGGCAAGCCTTGTCGAGCGAAGGAAGTTTGCCGGCGAGGAGGAGCTTGCCGAGCATGAAGCCGAGTCGAGCGAGCCCGCCGAGGGCGCCTCCTTCCCACCATCAAGCAGCTTGCCGCGAGCGGAGCCCCCAGCTCCACCAAGAAGGCGTCTCCGCAAGGCTGGAGACGTAGCGGGGCGGAAGACGGGCCAACAGCCGTCGCGCCGCGCGACGTGCTCCACCGCGGCAAGCGCTGTTGCCGCGGGAGCACCTCACGCCACCACAGCAACTGGAGCGGGGCCCTCCCAGACCACCGCTGCTGCTCCCGCCAAGCGGCCAAGGGGACCCACTCTTCCGCCTCGTCGCACCGGAGGCGAGCCATAATTTGATCTCTCCGCGCTCAGCTCCGACGAGGAAGAAGAAGAGTAAGATTATTTGTTTTTCTTGTAGTTCTTCAATTTGTTGCTTCGTCTTGTATCTGACTTGCTTCACTCTGAACCCTTTCCTTTTCAGGATGCTGGCCCAGAGAGCGTCGAAGAGAGCCAAGGTCCCGGTGATTGTCATCGAGGACGAACCCACCGCGGTGGCAGGAGGCGCGTCCGAGACCATCTTGCCGGATGCGGCAACTCTTCCTCAAAGCAGCCCCCAGTGCAGCCCCCAGCGTAAGTATATGGTTTACTTCCTGCTGTTAGGCGTGCATTTGCTAATATCTGACTGTTGATTTGTGTAGGAGCAGAGCAGCCTCACCAGGAGTGCCTCGAAGCCGCTCCTGACATGCCGTCTGCCTCGACTACACCGCCAAGGGAGGATTCCCTGGCAAGGGAGCGTTCTCCGGCAAGGGAGGCTTCTCCGGCAAGGGATAGCACCGGCGACCCTCCAGTGGTTGAGACCGCGGCTGCAGATCCCATCGCAGGTAATCCTCTTGCCTGAAAATTTCCCTTGGGTTCTTTTTCTTATGATTTTCTTTTTTGAATATTTGCTTGACTGTTCTTTCTTTTTCCGGTCGTCAGATCCATCCACCGCAGAGCCGATGGAGATTGAGGTCGCCGGCGAGGAGGACGCGTGCGGCAATACTGACGCCGCCGCCGTCATTGAGGAAGAGGCTGGCGCTGATGAGCCTGCCGGCGAAGAGGCCGCCAAGGCTGCTGCTGCAGAGGCTGGCGAGGGGTCCGGCAATCGCACTAACGGCCCTGAGGCCACAGGAGCGCCAGGCGCTACACCGACCGCCGATCCCTCCGCCACCGCTGCAGCATCAGGCTCCGAAGAGCCCCAGCCCGACGCCTATCTGAAGGCCGGTGATGGCGTCTTCATCAAGCTCCCTTGGGCATCGAGCTCCAGGGCGCCGGTCGAAGGAGAGATTTTTGACGAAGAGCTGCTCGCCTCCGCTGGGCTGACGCTGGTCGACGCGCCAAGCAGCAGCAGCGGCGAGTCTGAGGAGGAGCAGCTGCTGCGGAAGCTGCTATCGCTCTACCGCGCCCAACAAGCCAAGTTGGAATCCCGGGAAGCGCTTGTCGCGAAGGCGGGAGCAGACATCGAGAAGCGCGCAGAGGAGCTCCGGGGCCTCAATCAGGAAGCTCTCTGGGCCCTGGCAAAGGAGCGGGAGCAACTCGCCGAGGAGCGCAAAGCCTTCCTTCTCGAGAAGGCTGAAGCTGAAGAGCAACAAAGGCTTGCTGCTGAGAAGTTGTCTATGCAGCAAGGCGAGTTGGCGCAGCGGAAGGTCTATCTCGACAGCCACGAGGAGGATCTTGCCAGGCGCGAGCAGACATTTGGCAGGGCTCTCAAGGAAGCAAAGGACGCTGCCACAGCTGCCGAGGCCGCCAAGAAGGAGTTGGAAACGAAGGTGACGCAGCTGGAGGCCAATCTGAAGGAGAGCGGCGAGAAGCTTGCCGCACTCAAGCATGAGCGCGAGAAGGACGCCTACACTCTTGGTGAGCTGCAGGGCTGTCTCGCCGAGAGGAGCAAGGAGCTCAACGCCGCCAAGGACTCCAACGCAGATCTTGAGTTGAAGCTGACCACCTTGACTCAGGCGCTGGATGGCGCCAGGGAGCAGGAGGTGGCCTTGAAGGAGAAGATCAAGGCCGACGAGGCGCTGCTGGTGAGTGCTGCTGCCGCCCAGAACACCTTCAGGGAGAACGTGGAGCACTGGACCGAAGGTCTTGTGGATGTTGCCGCAGCCATCGACAAGGAGCTGGCGGAGCTGGGGATGGTGGATCTCGGGTACTCCTCCGATGAGCACCTCCAACCCAGCGCCAAGCTCAGCTTGTTCTTCAAAGGCGTGGTGATGGCTCTCCAGCGACTCCGGGAAGAGATCCCAAAGCAGCTGGCCGACGAGTCGCGCCAGATCTACGCGGGAGCTCTTCAAAAGGTGTTGATGAAGGTGGCCTTCCGCAATCCAGTCCTCAACCTCACCAACGTCCTCAAGTCCTTGCCGCCGGATGCTGATGTGGAAGCGCTCAAGGCCCTTGTCACACCCATTGTGGACAGGGTGAGCGGGATCAAGAGGGTTGAGGGAGATCGCGTAGACTAGGCCGCCCGTTTTATCTTTTCCTTGTCGCTGCTGGTCATGTTATAAGAACAATCCATTAGAGCTGTGACAAGTTATCTTGTAATATAACTCTATCTCTGGTAGTGATTGCTATGTTATTTCCTTTACTTGATTTCTTCCTTTGTATGTTTTCACCCTACGCTTTTGGGGAACTTGTTGGCGCAGGCACCTTTGCCGCGAGCGCTGAGTGCGGGACGTCAGCAGCCTGCTGGCAGTGCCCCTACCGACAAGCAACCTTGTCGCAACTAGTCGCAGCTCACTTAAGTTGTTGAGCGGACTCAAAACAAAGTAAGGGCGCAACTAGCTACGAGTTGGTTCCTCCGCGCACAGGTTTTCCATACAAAGTACGATCGTTCGAGGAGAATAACTTAAAAATTAAAAAACTAATTGCTCAAACTTTGGCAACTTAGCTTTTCTGTCGTTTGCTTCCCAGTAAGACGAAACTTCCTCGAGCGACGCTTGGTCCACACCATTATATGGCAACTTAGCTTTTCTGTCATTTGCTTCCCGGTAAGACGAAACTTCCTCGAGCGACGCTTGGTCCACACCATTATCTTCTCCTTCCCCCCGGCAAACTTGTGGGCGAGGGAACCTTCCTTTCTTTGAGAAAGAGAAAGAAGAGAAACTAATGATATGGAGCCTTATGGCTCGTTATTGCTTACCAGGGGTAGGTGCTGCACAAAGTGTCAGATAACGCATGCAAAAATAAAGTAGAAAGCATGAAATTGACAAGATGCGGGGAGCACATGAGTTTTACTTATGCACGGGATCTGCGCCCGGCTTTGTACAAAGGATTACATGCAACATCGGCAAGACTTGTACAAAAGGTGGTTGCCGAAACAAGTTCCGGCAACCGCGCCCTACGGGTAAAACTTACGAAGATGCTCAATGTTCCAGGAGTTGCTCACCGGAACGCCATCTTCGGTCTCAAGGCGGATAGCGCCAGGCCTAGTGACTCGTTTCACCCGGTAAGGGCCTTCCCACTTCGGCGTCAACTTGTTGGAATTCTTGGCGGACTGAACGCGCCGAAGAACAAGGTCACCTTCCTCGAGACTTGTGGCGTTAACTTTGCAGCTATGGTAGCGGCGCAAAGCTTGCTGGTATCGAGCAGCTCGTACAGTAGCCTGAAGACGGTCCTCCTGAAGGAGCAGTGCGTCATCTTGTCGCAGTTGCTCTTGCTCAAGCTCATCATAAGCGAGCACTCGAGGTGACCCGTATACGAGTTCCGTGGGGAGAACTGCCTCTGCTCCATAGACTAGAGCGAAAGGTGTCTGGCCAGTGGCTCGATTTGGCGTCGTCCTGATCGACCAAAGAACCACCGGCAGCTCCTCAATCCAGTTTCTTCCGCACTTGTGCAGCCTGTCGAAAGTCCTGGTCTTGAGCCCACGCAGCACTTCAGCATTTGCCCTCTCCACTTGACCGTTACTTCTCGGATGAGCAACAGAAGCGAAGCAGACCTTGGCGCCAAGATCTTGGACGTACTGCATGAAGGTGCGGCTCGTGCATTGCGTGCCGTTGTCGGTCATGATCCTGTTAGGAATCCCGAAACGGCAAAAAATCGACCTGAAGAACTTGACTGCTGACTGTGCTGTCACCTTCCTCACTGCTTCCACTTCCGGCCACTTTGTGAACTTGTCGATTGCAACGTACAAGTACTCAAAGCCCCCGACAGCTCGGGGGAAGGGGCCGAGGATGTCGAGCCCCCAGACCAAAAATGGCCAGGATAAAGGGATCGTCTGGAGAGCTTGAGCTGGTTGGCGTAACTGCTTGGAATGGAACTGGCATGCTTCACACTTGGTTACTTGTGCAGTTGCATCCTGGAGGGCTGTCGGACAAAAGAAACCTTGCCGGAACACTTTGCCGGCAAGTGCTCTTGCGCCAATGTGGTGACCACATATGCCTCCATGTATCTCTGCCAACAGCTTCTGTCCATCTTCCCTGTGAATACACTTCAATTTCACACTGTTGAGTCTTCTTCTGTACAGTGTGCTGTCGACAAACTGGTACATACTTGACTGCCGGGCTACTCTTTCCGCTTCTTCTTGCTCTTCGGGAAGATCTCTTGTTTGTAGGAAGTGGACAATCTGCTGCGCCCATGCTGGAGCTTGCGGCTCGACAACAAGGACTAAGGGCACATCTGCTGCTGCGGGAACATCCGCTTCTACGGCGAGAACCTGCGGCTCAGCCGGAGCTTGACGTTCCCCGGCAAGCTTGCCGGAGCAAAACTTGTCGGGAGCGTCTGCTTCAATGGAACAAACCCTAGGGCTCGCCGGAGCAGACTACTCCTCAGCACTCTTGGTGTTGATCTTGGTGACCTTCTTGGCGGCGGCTTCAGGGAGCTCTGCCGGAAAGTAGTCTCCGGAAATCAACTTCCTCTTCTTGCTCTGTCCAGTTGATGCCATTACAGACGGTTGAGTCAGCTTGAGCACAAAGATCCCTGGTTCCACAGGTAACTTAAGTGCGGCGCACTTCGACAGGCCATCAGCAATGTCGTTCTGAGCTCTTGGAACATGTTCCATCCGTAGGCCGTCAAAGTGCTCTTCTAGCTTTCTCACTTCATCAACATAAGCTTCCATCAACGGACTCTGATAATTCTTGTTCACTTGGCGGACGACAAGCTGTGAGTCACCCCTGACAATGAGCTTCTTGATTCCAAGGTCAACTGCGATCCTGAGACCGGCAAGCAAACCTTCATACTCTGCAGTATTGTTTGTTGCTTGCTCCTTGGGAAAGTGCATCTGGACTATGTACTTGAGGTGCTCTCCGGTGGGTGCGACAAGCAGCATGCCCGCACCGGCGCCTTGCAGCGAGAAGGCACCATCAAAGTACATCAGCCACTCTTTGCTTGCTTCCTTGACGGGGATGCTCGTTTCTGGAATTTCTTCATCTTGTGTTGGTGTCCACTCCGCTATGAATTCTGCCAATGCTCTGCTTTGGATAGTTGAGGTGCTCTCAAACTTGAGGCCAAAGCTTGACAGTTCCAGCGCCCACTCGACAATCCTACCTGTCGCTTCTGGATTTTTCAGTATCCTTTTTCAGCGAAAAGCGAGTGACGACTGTGATCTCATGTGCTTGGAAGTAATGGCGCAGCTTTCTCGAGGCCATGAGAAGGCCGAAAAGCAATTTCTGCACACCAGAGTACCTTGACCTAGCCCCCTGCAGAAGGGAACTGACAAAGTAAACTGGGCGCTGCATCATCCTTTTCTGTATCTTCTCACACGTCTGCGCAGATCCATCCTGGCCGGGACCAGAGCTTGCCGGTGAAGTGCTTTGCTTGTCACTGGATGCATCTGCCGTGGTTGCTAGCTCATCATCCGCCTCCCTCTCCGCTACTAACGCAGCACTAACCACTTGATTGGTTGCCGCTATATACAGCAGCAACTTCTCTTATGGCTTAGGTGCGACAAGTGTTGGAGTGGAGGATAGGTACCTCTTTAAGTCCTGCAGCGCAGCCTCCACTTGCGGAGTCCATTTCATTGGACCTGCCTTTTGCAATATTTTGAAAAATGGCAGGGCGCGCTCAGCAGACCTAGAGATAAACCTGCTGAGAGCAGCTACGCAACCGGCAAGTCTTCGTACATCCTTGACGCACTTCGGTGCTTCAATCTGCTCAATGGCCTTGATCTTGTTGGGATGGGCTTCAATTCCCCGCTGAGACACGAAGAACCCGAGAAGCTTGCCGGAGGGGACTCCAAAGACGCACTTCTCGGGGTTGAGCTTGAGGTTGATCTTGCGCATATTTGCACAGGTTTCGTCTAAATCTTGAATCAGAGTCGCCCTATCCTTGCTCTTGACCACTATGTCATCCATGTAGGCTTCCACATTTCTGTGCATTTGTGGCTCAAAAGCGTCATGGACTACTCTTGCAAATGTTGAACCAGCATTCTTTAATCCGAAAGGCATCCGTATGGAACAGTATGTGCCACATGGGGTGATGAATGCGGTTTTCTCCTCATCCTCTTCTGCCATGAAGATCTGATGGTATCCTGAATATGCATCAAGAAATGAAAGCAAGTCACATCCGGCCGTGGAGTCAACAATCTGATCGATGCACGGCAAGGGGAATGGGTCTTTGGGACAAGCTTTATTAACATCGGTAAAGTCGATACAAAGCCTCCATTTCCCGTTTGCCTTACGCACGACTACAGGATTGGCCAACCACGTAGGATGGAGCACTCCTCTGACAAGGCCTGCTGCTTCCAATTTCTTGATCTCTTCTGTAATGAATTCTTGGCGCTCCACTGCCTGCTTCCTGACTTTCTGCTTGACGGGCCGCGCATGAGGACAGACGGCAAGATGGTGCTCAGTTACTCTCCTGGGAACACCGGGGATGTCAGACGGTTGCCATGCAAACACGTCGACGTTCGCCCGCAGGAAAGCAAAGAGCGCGCCTTCCTAGTTAGGGTCGAGAGTGGCACTGATGGTGAAGGTACCACCAGCGCCGTCCTCCTTGGCGGACACTTTCTTGGTCTCTGGCGGAGCTGCAATCATCTTCTTACACTTGCCGGTGGAGCTCGATGGTGCGTCCTCGACGGTAGCGCAGCACTCCAAAGAGGTGCGCTTGCCGGAGTGGGCATCAGAGCTCTTGCCGGACTTGGTCTTCTTCTTCGCCCCAGGAGCTTCAATGGCAAGTGACTTGTGATCTGTTGCAGCTGCTGCTTCCTGGTAGATCTTGTCGACGCAGATAAGAGCATCCTTCTTGTCGCCAGGGACAGAAATGACACTTATCGGGCCTGGCATCTTGAGCATGTTGTATGCATAATGAGAGGCTGCCATGAATTTGGCGAGTGCTGGACGGCCAAGTATCCCATTGTAAGGCAGTGGAAAATCAGCAACGTCAAAAGTGACCCTCTCAGTCCTGAAGTTCAACTCGCTACCAAAGGTCACCGGCAATGTGATCTTTCCCTTCGGCTTGCTCCTTCCCGGATTGATTCCTTGGAATGTGCCGGTCTCTTCGAGCTCGCCATCAGGGATCTGAAGTTTCTGGAGCACCACGTAGGAGATCAGGTTCAAGCCGGCCCCGCCGTCAACTAGCATCTTGGTGACCTTGAGGTTGCGGATAGTTGGTGAAACCAACATCGGCAAGCACCCGACCGCAGTTATGCGATCAGGGTGGTCCTCAATATCAAAGATGATAGGCATGCTGGACCACTTTAGAGGCTTGCGTGACTCGACGGATGGTTCTGCCGCATTAACTTCCCGCATCCACTGCTTCAGTTGGCAGTGTGAAGTATGCAGAGAAGCACCGCCATCAACGCACAAGACCTCTGTGGCTTTCTAGAACTCCTGCTCATCAGTCTCGTCATCATCCATGTCTTCATCATCATCGTCATCTTCATCCTTGTCGCGGCCGCGGGGAGGTCTGTCTCCTTGCCGCTGCTTGGCCTTGCCGCGGCGTCCTCCTCGGCCGGGACGTTTCTTGCTAGCTCCTCCAGCACCTTCCTGGGCCTTCTCCTTGTCGCGTCGCTCGTATTCAGCCTTCTGCTGCTCAACGAGCTGCTCGACCTTCTTGCAGCTCTGGAGGTCATGGCCCTTGGTGCGGTGGATCTTGCAGTACTGTTTGTTGGAGCCGTCCTGCTTGTCGGCGACCGCCACAGCTTGGCAGTTGGCGCCAGCGGCAACCTCCTTGCCGGAGCTACCAACTTTGGCTTTCTTGGCGCCACCTCCATTGCCGGACTGCTCAACAACTAGCACATCTTTGCCTTTCTTCCTCCTGTTGCTCCGCCGCCGACTTTTCCTTGCCGGGGCGGACCCCTCACTATCAGATCCTGCTGCTTCTGTATTCTCTCCGGAGAGTCTCCTCCCTTCCTCAGCACGTGCACACTTGTCGGCCAGGGCATATAGCTCACTGACGTCTCTGATCTTGCACATCGCCATCTCCTCCCGCATCCTACGGTTTCGTACATTCTGATGGAACGCGCTGATTACCGCGGCAGGGTGGAAATCTGGGATGTTGTGCTGTACACGGCTGAATCTCTAAATGTACTTGCGCAGGGGATCTCCTTCCTTCTGGGCAAGCAGATGAAGGTCACTCTCTTGGCCATGAGGCTTGTGGCCGCCTGTAAAGGCGCCGACAAACTGATGGCATAGATCCGCCCAAGAAGATATGGAGTTGTCCGGCAAGTGCATGAGCCAGGATCTGACATTGGGCTTGAGTACCAGCGGGAAGTAGTTGGCCAGAATCTTGTCGTCTCGCCCCCCGGCAGCTTGCACCGCAATGGTGTAGATGCTGAGGAACTCCGACGGATGCGTCTTGCCGTCGTACTTCTCTGGCACGTCTGGCTTGAAATTCTTCTTGCTGGGCCACTGGACTTGCCGCAGCTCACGAGTGAACGCAGGGCAACCTACCGCGTACGGCAAGTCGCCTGGTTCCCCTGGCGCATGCATGTTGACAGAGGGCCCAGCGCGCTGGTCGGATTGACGCCGCGCTTCTCTTCGGCGCTCGATGCGAGTTCGAGCGTCTTCTTGCTGTCGTTCATGAAGAACTTGGTGTTGATCGCGACGAGCTCGCGGATCTAATGACGCGGTGGAGTCGTTGTCGAGGTGGATCCGACGAGTTGGCGATCTTGGCCTTCGAGGTGGAGAGTGCATGGTGGTTGCACCCCCACCGGTCTCGTCGCCACCGGCTCGTGCTTGGCGGTCCTGCCGCGGCAGCGATGTACTCGACTGCCGCGGAGTGTCGCCGTTGGCAAAGCCGATGAGACTCTGGATGGTGGCCCTCCATTCATCGACCTTGTCGGCTGTTGGAGGGTAATCTAAGAGTAGTTGAGCTCTCGCCAAAGCTTCTGCTGGAGTGGTGGGTGGTAGTGGCGAACGGTGCGAGGAGCGGGATATGCTCGGACTCCTAACTATGTTAGAAGGAGCAGTATCCCATCCAGGCGACCGTGCCTCGCTCGTGCCAGCATGCTGGCATGCACGCTGGCCTTGAGCATCCCGAGATCCACCAGCTCGATCTTGATCCAATGAGCGTATGGTGCTGTGGATACCATGACGCTGTCGGTCCCGCGCCTCCTGAGATGGGCGCGGTGCATGTACGGATGCCGAGGTCTGCGCAGCCTTGTCCTTGGACTTGGCAGCGCCGTGGGCTTCCTCGTCGATGCCCGCTCTTCCGCCGGTGTCTACCCCACCACTCATTTGCTCCGGTGGTGGTGGGATCGACGTGGACGGCTCCGCTGCCACCGAAGCCTTCTTCTTCGGTGGCATGTCGATGAAGACAATGAAGATCTAGCTCGTGTGAACGCCGGATCAGGTTCACACAGCCTCGACGCCCCCTACCTGGCGCGCCAAAGATGTCGAGGAAGCTGATATGACCCACGAACACCTATGGGACCGGCGGACCGAGCCCCTTTCGGTTTGGCGGGGGGCGGAGATCGCACGAAGAGCAGATCGAGGCGAAGCACACGAGCAGTTTACCCAGCTTCGGAGCTCTCCGGAGAGATAATACTCCTACTGCTGCATGTCTGATTGTATTGTGTTCTTGCTAGGGAGCGCTGAGTGCTACAGTACACACCAGATGCTAACAAGACCTAGCGTGGGTGTTGTCTGGCTTCGAACCGTTCGAACCCCCCTCTACGTTGCGCATGGGCCTCCTTTTATAGGCTCAAGGGGTCACCGACAGGTGGCAACGTAGACAAGGGCAAAAATGGAAAAGGAATGCGGTTGGTACAGCTACTTGTACAGTGTATCATACCTAACCCTGACGGCAGGGGACAAAGGCATTAAATGCCCGTCTACGTCGCCCAAATAGTGCAAACAGGGACCGTCAGGGGCGCCACCGCTTGCCACGATGGCAATCTTGTCAGCGCCGCTTGCCACCGCGCTCCCCTGGCCGCACAGCCTCTTGCCGCGCGCGCCTGGAAAGGTCCCAGGGCGACACGTTGGTGGATGTGCTGGAGCGTAGGAAAAGAGTGGTAGCCTGCCGTGGCAAGTGCCCTGCCGCGGTTGTTGACTTGTCGCGTCCGGAAGCTTGTCGCTCACCGGGCCTTCCCGGCAAGCTCCTCTTGCCGGGGCCTTGTCTCCTAGGTGCCTTGGGTGGCCTTCCCGGCAAGCTCCTCTTGCCGGGGCCTTGTCTCCTTGGCTTGAATACTTTGTTCTTGAATGGCTCCAACGGAACCACGGAGGACCTTGGCGGTCACCCGGCAAGCCTTGCCGCGGGGTGCTGCGACTGCCCATGCACAAGTTCGGGATACTAGGGTACCCCTACTCTAGTACACCGACAGTTCCCCTCTTTATTTTTATGTTTTTAAACTATATGCAAGCACTCAACAGAAATAAATGACTCTCTAAAACTTCCGGGTTGTCTCCCTGGCAGCGCTTTATTTAAAGCCATTAAGCTAGGCATATAGTGCTCAAGTAATGAATCCATCCGGATCGCAAGGTATATCAAAGCCAATTTTAGTTAACAATGATTTGTAATTTAGTAGTGATCACAAAGTAACATAACATGCAACAACGAAGTCTAACTCTCTTCCTATGCATCGGCATGTCATAAAAGAACAATTCATGCACACATAGTAAAGGCCAATGCATAGTATAAGCAGTTTCTTGCAATTTCATAGTATGGGAAACATAGAGACATGGAGAAATAGTTCCTCTCTCATAATAATTGCAAGTAGGAGCAGAAAGCACATGCATATTATATCTATCAAAATCATCATGTGCAATGGTAAAAGGCAACCCATCAATATAATCCTTAATAAGCACAAACTTCTCCGATATAGTGTAGTAGGGAGAATTCAAAAAGATAATAGGACTATCATGAGTGGGTGCAATAGCAACAATTTCATGTTTAACATAAGGAACTATATCAAGTTCATCTCCATAAGCATAATTCATATTGGCATCTTGGCCACAAGCATAGCAAGCATCATCAAAAAGGGATATTTCAAGAGAATCAACGGGATCATAACAATCATCATAGCAATCATCCTTCGATAAGCACGGATGGGAATTAAACAATGTATGAGTTGAAGAGTTACTCTCATTAGAAGGTGGGCACGGGTAGCTAATCCGCTCTTCCTCCTTTTGTTCTTCGCTCTCCTCATCATGTTTTTCATCCAATGAGCTCACAGTTTCATCAATTTCTTCTTCTATAGCTTCCTGCAAAATATTAGTCTCTTCTTGGACAGTGGAGAATTTCTCAATATATAGTTTAACATAGGCATTAGAAGCATAATTATCATAACAATATTGAAATATGGCAAAATTTTCAGATCTGTAAAGAGTAGCACCATACTTTTCAATCAAAGAAGCAATCTCATAAGCAGCCTTAAAAGCAACAAATTCTTCAATTTGTTGAACATCATAGTAATTATAAACACCCTTAGAATACGAAGATACGATTCCATTATCACTAAACAAGAATTGATAGGGTAGGTGTTTCTTAGGGTCTTCAGAACAACAAGTAAAATCATATAGTTCACATAAAGTCCAAGCATAGCATTGCAAACGCTGAATTTGATCCCATAATATTTTCCCTTTTTCAGATATACGGTGTCGCACATAACAAGCATGCTCATCTAAAGATTTTCCCTCAACTAAGCTAGTGGGGGTTTCAGCACGAGCACATAGGGATCAAAGATGATCCAAGTAAAAAGCTTCAGTAGTGTGATAGATTTTGAGTGGTTCTTCAACCATTGGTGCAGTAGGTACACTTAATTTTTTTGGTATTTTGCGTTTCCTACCCATAACTAAAGATAGAAAACAACTAAGAATAGCAAATAAATATTACTTAGTGATAAAGCAGACAAGCACACACGAGAATATTCACCCCACGCTATGACTCCCCAGCAACGGCGCCAGAAAAAGGTCTTGATAACCCACAAGTGTAGGGGATCGCAACAGTTTTCGATAAGTAAGAGTGTCGAACCCAACGAGGAGCTAAAGGTAGAATAAATATTCCCTCAAGTTCTATTGACCACAGATACAACTCTATGCACGCTTCACGTTCGCTTTACCTAGAACAAGTATGAAACAAGAAGTACTTTGTAGGTGTTGTTGGATAGGTTTGCAAGATAATAAAGAGCACATAAATAAAAGCTAGGGGCTGTTTAGATAAAGAAGTAATATAGTAAATATAACGAGTGTGGAAAAGTGGTGGTAGGAGTTGTGGAATTGTCCCTAAGCAATTGACTATGTTACTAGACCGGTAATCACTATTGCAATTCTATTTGAGGGAGAGGCATAAGCTAACATAATTTCTCTACTTGGATCATATGCACTTATGATTGGAACTCTAGCAAGCATCCGCAACTACTAAAGATTCATTAAGGTAAAACCCAACCATAGCATTAAAGTATCAAGTCCCCTTTTATCCCATACGCAACAATCCCCTTACTCGGGTTTGTGTTTCAATCACTCACGCAACCCACTATAAGCGAATCATGAACGCATTGCAACACCCTACAGAGGGAATCCCTCACGCTTGCGTGACACGGAGGGCACCATAGGACAGCACCAATAATAAAACATGCAACTCAAACCAATCATAGCAATTCATCAATCACCGATAGGACAACGAAAATCTACTCAGACATCATAGGATAGCGACACATCATTGGAAAATAATATGAAGCATAAAGCACCACGTTCAAGTAGAGGGTACATCAGGATGCGAGAGAGTGGACTGCTGGATATAGAAGGGGGAAGGTGATGGAGATGTTGGTGAAGATGACGGTGGTGTTGGTGAAGATCGCGGTGATGATGATAGCCCCCAGCAGTGCTCCGGCGCCACCGGAAGCAAGGGGGAGAGGGTCCCCCTTCTTCTTCTTCTTCTTCCTTGACCTCCTCCCTAGATGGGAGAAGGGTTTCCCCTCTGGTCCTTGGCTCCCATGGCTTGGGAGGGGCGAGAGCCCCTCCGAGACTGGATCTATCTCTCTGTTTCTGCGTTCTCAGATTCTACCCCTTCACCATTTCTTAAATATCCATAGATCCGTAACTCCGATTGGGGTGAATCTTTCGCCCAGATTTTTCTCATAAAATTAGCTTTCTTGCGGCAAAAGAAGGGCATAAACTGCCTTACGGGTGGCCCAGGAGAGGCTAGGGCGTGCCTGCCTCCCTGGGGCGCCCCCTATCTTGTGGCCACCTCGGACACCGTTTCGCGTTGATTCTTCCTCCGGAAAATCCCAAATATTCCAAAATAATTCTCCGTCCGTTTTTATCCCGTTTGGACTCCGTTTGATATTGGTTTTCTGCGAAACATAAAACATGCAACAAACAGGAACTGGCACTGGACACTGGATCAATATGTTAGTCCCAAAAATAGTATAAAAAGTTGCCAAAAGTATATGAAAGTTGAAGAATATTGGCATGGAATAATCAAAAATTATAGATACGATGGAGACGTATCATACCCCGGCCCGGTAAGCAGGCATAACCTTGTGTTCCCGTTGTTTATTGTTGCCATCGAGGATAAAAAGATGGGGTTTATATCATATTGCTTGTGTTTACCCCTCTACATCATGTCATCTTGCTTAAAGCATTACTCTGTTCTTATGAACTTAATACTCTAGATGCATGCTGGATAGCGGTCGATGTGTGGAGTAATAGTAGTAGATGCAGGCAGGAGTTGGTCTACTTATTGCGGACGTGATGCCTATATACATGATCATGCCCGATATCCTCATAACTATGCACTTTTCCATCAATTGCTCGACAGTAATTTGTTCACCAACCGTAATACTTATGCTATCTTGTGAGAAGCCACTAGTGAAACCTATGGCCCCCAGGTCTATTCTCTATCGTATTAGTTTCCAATCTACTTTATTTAGCAACCTTTACTTTTCAATCTATATCATAAAAATATCAAAAATATTTATCTTATCATATTAACTCTATCAGATCTCACTTTCTCAAGTGGCCGTGAAGGGATTGACAACCCCTTTATCGCGTTGGTTGCGAGGTTCTTGTTTGTTTGTGTAGGTGCGAGGGACTTGTATGGAGCCTCCTACTGGATTGATACCTTGGTTCTCAAAAACTGAGGGAAATACTTACGCTAGTTTGCTGCATCACCCTTTCCTCTTCAAGGGAAAAACCAACGCATGCTCAAGAGGTAGCATTGCCTCCTCACTCATAGTATAACCTTCCGATAACTTCCTAGCACTTCGATTGCTCCTCAAGATAATACTAAATTGTGTGACTTTTCCAATACCCTAATAATGAATTTCTTAGCACTCCGATTGCTCCTCTTAATGATGTTGAATCTTGTGAAATCAATGCTGCTTTGTTGAATCTTGTTATGAAAGATCAATTCTCCGGCCTTCCTAGTGAAGATGCCGCTACTCATCTAAACAACTTTGTTGATTTGTGCGATATGCAAAAGAAGAAAGACATGGATAATGATATTGTTAAATTGAAGTTATTTCCGTTTTCGCTCAGAGATCGTGCTAAAACATGGTTTTCATCTTTGCCTAAAAATAGTATTGATTCATGGAATAAGTGCAAAGATGCTTTGATCTCTAAGTATTTTCCTCCCGCTAAGATCATCTCTCTTAGAAACAATATTATGAATTTTAAGCAACTTGATCATGAGCATGTTGCACAATCTTGGGAGAGGATGAAATTAATGATACGTAATTGCCCTACACATGGTTTTAATTTATGGATGGTCATACAAAATATTTATGCCGGATTGCATTTTGCTTCTAGAAATCTTTTAGGTTCGGCCCCGGGAGGCACTTTTATGGAAATCACTTTAGGAGAAGCTACTAAACTCCGAGATAATAATATGGTTAATTATTCTCAATGGCACACCGAAAGATCTACTAGTAAAATGGTTCATGCGATAGAAGAAATTAATGTTTTGAGTGGAAAGATGGATGAACTTATGAAATTTTTTGCTACTAAGAGTGCTCCTATTGATCCTAATCATATGCCTTTGTCTACTTTGATTGAGAATAATAATGAATCTATGGATGTGAATTTTTTTGGCAGGAATAATTTTGGTAACAACGCGTATAGAGGAAACTTCAATCCTAGGCCGTTTCCTAGTAATTCCTCTAATAATTATGGTGATTCCTACAACAACTCTTATGGAAATTTTAATAACATGCCCTCTGATTTTGAGATTAGTGTTAAAGAATTTATGAATTCTCAAAAGAATTTCAATGCTTTGCTTGAAGAAAACCTACTTAAAGTTAATGAATTGGCTAGGAACATGGATATAGTTTCTCTTGATGTTGAGTCTTTGAAACTTAGATATATTCCACCTAAGCATGATATCAATGAGTCTCTCAAAGCCATGAGAATTTCCATTGATGAGTGCAAAGAAAGAACCGCTAGGATGCGTATTAAGAAAGATTGCTTTATAAGAGCATGTTTTTTCTAATTTTCATGATAATAATGATGAAGATCTAAAAGTTATTGATGTGTCTCCTATTAAATCCTTGTTTTGAAATATGAATCTTAATAATGATGGGACTGGAGTTCAGTCAACTTTAGTTAAAAGGCGTCCCAATGGTTCGGAGTTTCTTGATCTTGACGCTAAATTTGGTAAAAGTGGGATTGGAGAGATCAAAACTTTACATAGCAATGAACCCACTACTTTGGATTTCAAGGAATTTAATTATGATAATTGTTCTTTAATAGATTGTATTTCCTTGTTGCAATCCGTGTTGAATTCTCCTCATGATTATAGCCAAAATAAAGCTTTTACTAAACATATCATTGATGCTTTGATGCAATCTTATGAAGAAAAACTTGAATTAGAAGTTTCTATCCCTAGAAAACATTATGATGAGTGGGAGCCTACAATAAAAATAAAAATAAAAGATCATGAATTCTATGCTTTGTGTGATTTGGGTGCTAGTGTTTCCACGATTCCAAAAACTTTATGTGATATGCTAGGTTTTCGTGAATTTGATGATTGCTCTTTAAACTTGCACCTTGCTGATTCCACCATTAAGAAACCTATGGGAAGGATTAATGATGTTCTTATTGTTGCAAAAAGGAATTATGTGCTCTTAGATTTTATCATTCTTGATATAGATTGCAATCTTTCATGTCCTATTATTCTTGGTAGACCTTTCCTTAGAACGATTGGTTCAATTATTGATATGAAGGAAGGAAATATTAGATTCCAATTTCCATTAAGGAAAGGCATGAAACACTTTCCTAGAAAGAAAATCAAATTACCTTATGAATCTATCATGGGAGCCACTTATGAATTGAATACCAAAGATGGCAATACTTAGATCTATTCTCGCTTTTATGCCTAGCTAGGGGCGTTAAACGATAGAGCTTGTTGGGAGGCAACCAAATTTTATTTTTGTTCCTTGCTTTTTGCCCCTGTTTAGTAATAAATAATTCATCTAGCCTCTGTTTAGATGTGGTTTTATGTTTTAATTAGTGTTTGTGCCAAGTAGAACCTATAGGATCATCTTGGGTGAAAGTTTATTTGATCTTGCTGAAAAATACAAACTTTTGCACTCACGAGAAACAATCTAATAAATCACAGAAACGTGCTTTTGAGATGATTATTTTTGCAGTAGATCAATATACAAATTGCCTAGGACTTCCTATTTTGGTTGGATTTTTAGAGTTACAGAAGTATTCGAAAGTTACAGATTGCTACAGACTGTTCCGTTTTTGACAGATTCTGTTTTTCATGTGTTGTTTGCTTATTTTGATGACTCTATGGCTATTATAGGGGGGTATGAACCATAGAGATGTTGTAATACAGTAGGTTTAACACAAATATAAATAAATAATCAGTTCATTACATTACCTTAAGTGGTGGTTTTTCTTTCTTGCACTAACGGAGCTCATGAGATTTCTTGTTGAGTTTTGTGTTGTGAAGATTTCAAGTTTAGGGTAAAGATTTGATGGACTATGGAATTAGGAGTGGAAAGAGCCTAAGATTGGGGATGCCCATGGCACCCCAAGATAATTTAAGGACAACCAAAAGCCTAAGCTTGGGGATGCCCCAGAAGGCACCCCCTCTTTCGTCTTCGTCTATTGGTAACTTTACTTGGAGTTATATTTTTATTCACCACATGATATGTGTTTTTCTTGGAGCGCCTTGTATGATATATGTCTTTGCTTTTTAGTTTACCACAATCATCCTTGCTATACACACCTTTTGGGAGAGACACACATGATTCAGAATTTATTAGAATACTCTATCTGCTTCACTTATATCTTTTTAGAGCATGGCAGTGGTTTTATTTTGTAGAAATTATTGATCTCTCATTCTTCACTTATACTATTTTGAGAGTCTTTTAGAACAGCATGGTATTTTCTATGGTTATAAAATTGGTCCTAGAATGATGGGCATCCAAGTTGGGTATAATAAAAACTATCATAGGAAGTGAATTTAATACTATGATCAACTTGATGCTTGATAATTGTTTTTGAGATATAACGGTGGTAATATTAGAGTCATGCTAGTTGAGTAATTATAAATTTGAGAAATACTTGTGTCACATCCCTAGCTTCTGGTGCTGCCTAGTGTTTGCATCTTGCTTGCATCATGTTTAACTTTCATGGAAATCTGAAATGGGGATTGCCTAAACCCCTAGCATCAAAGGAATTCACTAGGTTCACCTAAAATATTTTCAGTAATCCAAATGGCTTTCAAAAATGTTCATCATTATGGAAAATGTTGTAAACAGTACCAGAGGTGATGCACATTTTTCCATGACATATTTGGGCTCTGAATTAAATAATACTTTATTTGTATTTGGGCATTTAAATTTTATATATTATTTTAAATGTCCAAATATTCATGAACTGAAATGTTTGTTGTTGGGAATAATCCAAACAGTGGCCATAAGAAGTCTCATGATTTTTTGAAAATGCTCTGGCATTTTTAATAAAGTCAAAACAAAACAGAATAAATAGAAAACGGAAAGAATTAGGAAAGAAGAGAGAGAGAGAGAATAGCTCACCTAGCCCACCTGGAGGCCACTTACCTGGCCCAGCCCACCCCGAGCTGCCACCGTCTCCCACCTCTCGCCAGTAGGATGAGAGGCGTGTGGCCGCCGTGCGCGCCCACGCGCCACGGCCACCTCCTGCTTCCACCGATGCCCTCCGCGCCCCCAGACGGCGCCACGCACCCCCCGGACCCCTGCCACTCCTCCCCTCCCCATTTCCCCTCCTCTCCCTCGCTCTCTCCCGCGATGGCCGACGCGGCCATGGATGTGCTGCCCTGAACCACCACGGCCACAGCCACCCCCTCGCCCCTCTGACGTGCCCATGAGCTCCGCCCGAACCCCAAGCCCCTCTACATCGACCCACTGAAGCCCAGATGCCCCAAGACGATGCCGCGGCTTCTTCCCCGACCACGGCCGCCGAATGCCGCCGTCGATTCGCCCTCCCCGCCGTCTCCCCGAGCACGCCGACCCGCTCTTCGAACTCACCGTGAGCCCCTGTCCATTTCCCCTCTCTCCCCGTGCCCGTCCACGCCTTCTAACCACCGTAGCTGTCGGAGCCGACAGCTCCTCGCCGCCGGTCATGTCGCCACCGCGACTACGGCCGTGCAAGCATGCGCCCGAGCTCACCGCTGCACTCGCCGCACTTCCGCGAGTCGAACACGATCATCCATGGCTCTTCCCGTGCCCCGCACCTCCCACACCGTTGTTGCCCGAACTCCGGCCGCCGCAAAAGTTGCCGCCGTCGTCGATTTAGTCCACTCCGGCGCGAGTTGTTGCCTCCGTTGGATGCGCGAGACTCCCAGCTTTCCGTAGCCGCAAATCGCGTCCAAAACCGAGCCCTGTGGGCGTTTTCCGAAGCCCTCCGCCGCGTCCGTCATCGCCGGCGTCGAGCCGCCGGTGAGTTGACCTTGTTGACCCCGGGTGGGCCCAGTTCGACCCCCCTGGGTCTATGACAGGTGGGGCCCAGCCCTGTTAATTAGTTAGGATTAGTACTAATTGTTTTAGCTAAACTAATGACACTGACACGCAGGGCCCACAGGTCATTTTGACCTGGACCGCGCCCGTTGACCGATGATGTCACACTGACGTCATGCTGACGCAGTAATGCTTTTCCTGGATTTATTCTTATTCAGAAATTCCAGAAAATAGTATAAACTTCAAAAATTCATATAAATTCAACCGTAACTCCAAATGAGATAAATTATATATGAAAAATGATCAGAAAACTCCAATCTATCCATATGTACCATTTTCATGCATGTTAGAACAATTTATGACTACTGTTTAGGACAAATGGAATGAATGGCATTTAAATAACTACATGTGGAGTTTGAATTTGAATCTTGGATTCAAACCAACTTCATTTAACTTGCTACTAGTTGCATTAGCTCAAACCACAGCATATTGCCATGTCACATTCATGCATCATATTGTTGCATTGCACTGATTGTGTTCTTTCTCAGTTGCCGGTGTTTGTCCCCTCTCGATAGACGTGGTTCCGACGATGAGATCGATGACACCGATGAAGAACTATATAATCTTCATAAGTGCCAGGCAAGCAAAACCCCCTTGTTCATTCCGATATAATCCCACTCTCTCGCTCCTGCTCTATTTTACTGCATTAGGACAACAATGACTCATGTGTTACTTGCTGCGGTAGCTGAACCCCTTTATCCTCTGCATGACTTGTCATTCCACAGTAATTAGATGAAAGCCACTAGCATGAGTAGGAGTTGTTTGAGCCCTGATATGCCTACTCATTCATGCTTGTTTGTCATGCCTGCTATTGCTTAGAGTTGTGTCAGGTCTGATTCATCGGGAATGAATTGGAAAGTGGTGAACATGTCCTACTGTGTGTGAGCTAAGTGTGTGAACATGATTTGGTAAAGGTAGCGGTGAGAGGCCATGTGGGAGTACATGGTGGGTTGTCTCATTGCAGCCGTCCTTAGGAACTGAGTTCTGTGTTTGTGATCCATGAACAGTTACTACCACACATTGGGTTCCGGTAACTCGACCCCTCTCGACTTATTAATCAACTTGATCTCTGTCCAGGAGTTGCAACTAGTTTCTGGTGTTTGTAGGTAGTGTTAGTAGTCTACCAAGTGGCACCCGGTACAGGTGGGCTTGGGACAGACTAGGCACAGTGGCACGGTGTACCAAGTGGCACCCAGTTGGTGGGCTTGGGAACCCTGCTCAGATCGTTTGGGGCCGTGAGCGACACCCCGGCCGGATCTCCTTGCGGATGGAACCCGAATAGGCGATAAGCCTGGATGAGAGACTTGTGTGGTTAGTCAGGTCGTGGCCGACTCCCTCGCCCGGCTTCCGCTTGAAGGTTGCCGAGGTACATGACGTGTACAGGGCGATAAGTGGCGAGAGCGTGTGTGAAGAAGTACACCCCTGCAGGGTTATCATTATCTATTCGAATAGCCAGATTCCTCGGATATGGAAACTTGGACCCCTTGCATAGTTCATAGACAAGTGAAAGTGGATACTCTAAAATGCGGAAGATAAGTGTGAGTGCTATGGATGGCGTTCTCGTAGGAAGATGGGAACGGATCCAGAGTGGTGTATTGATATGGTGAATATGTGGACTTGTGTGCGCCACCTCAAAAGAGTTACCTGCAGTCGTAGTTCAGGATAGCCACCGAGTCAAAGCTGGCTTGCTGCAGTCAAACTCCACCACCCCCTTGTTGATAATGATGCATATGTAGTTAGTTCTGATGTAAGTCTTGCTGAGTACAATTGTACTCACGTTTGCCTATTTTATGTTTTTGCAGAGAGACTTCAGTCTCGCTAGTAGTTCCGTGTGGACTTCGACATTTAGCTTGTTACCTCAGCTACGATCTTGTGCCCTCGGCAGGATCTGGTAGATAGTCAGGCTTCTCAGCCCTTTTTCATTTGTAGATGTCTGTACTCAGACATGTTAAGCTTCCACGTGTGCTTTCTTTTGTATGCTCTGAATGTTGGGTCATGAGACCCATGTTTGTAATATCTCGCTCCTCGGAGCCTAATGAATAAATACTTGAGTCGTAGAGTTATGTTGTGATGCCATGTTGTATTTACACATATCGAGCATATTGTGTGTATGATTGAAATGCTTGGTATGTGTGGGATCCGACAAACTAGTTGTTTATCCTTGGCAGCCTCTCATATGGGGAAATGTAGTCTAGTGCTTCCTGAGCGATAGTAGTCCGCTACAGCCCGGTTCATCGGAGTCCTGCTAGCCCAGCACTACTGCTCTGGACACTTGACTGGCCGGCATGTGTTCCACTTCGTTCCTGTGTCTGTCCCTTCGGGGAAATGTCATGCGGTGACATCCCGAGTCCTGCCTAGCCTGCTACAGCCCGGGTTCCCGGAGTCCTGTTAGCCCAGTGCTACAGCCCGGATTCACACGCTGCTGACCGACATGCTCGATGTGATTCATGTATGCCTGTCCCCATGGGTTAGCGCCACTTTGGGTTCACGACTAGCCATGTCGGCCCGGGTTCTCTGTCATATGGATGCTAGCGACACAATCATATACGTGAGCCAAAAGGCGCAAACGGTCCCGGGCCATGGTAAGGCGACACCCGTGGGAATACCGTGCGTGAGGCCGCAAAGTGATATGAGGTGTTACCGGCTAGATCGATGTGACTTGGAACCGGGGTCCTGACAGCTTTGGTATCAGAGCCTGACTGCCTGTAGGATTACCAAGCCAAACCGGTCGAAGTTGTGTCTATAAATGCTTTAGTTATGTAAGGGAATTGATTGTGGAAGGGAACATAAGGCTCTTTTTACTCCTTATACCTCATGGCCTTCTGATCTGAGTCATCCTCTTCTCTTCTACGGGGATTAAGAACTAGGCCTTCTCATCTATCTATTAGGATGACGTGTTACTAATCCATAGACTTTTAAGATTGTTGGTTTTACGCCCCAGCTCAGTTCCTACTATTTCTGTATGTTAACTGTTGATCTCAGAATCTTGTTATGTTGTTGTAGAGTGGTTATGCCACCATTTTTGCAGGATGTCTCAAATATTTTTGAGCATTTACAGCCGTTATGCTGTCCGAGTCATCCCAGGTTTCTAAACTATCTGATGCATTTGCAAATCCCTTCCTTCCGTTCCTGATGTCCTTTTGGGCCAGATTAAGCACACTAGTCGGTGAGTTGAGGTACCCTATTGCCTCGACATATATGTTGGAGTTATTATTATGACCCTAGGTGTCTGGAGTATCACTTAGTAATCCAGCCATGCTTGTGTCCCCAGTGTGATGATTCTGGCCGTCATTCTCGAAAGCATCCCGTGATGCCACTTAGTAGTAGGTATTCTATTCCTAGGTTCTTGAACCCGAGATTCACACTACCTACCTCATGTTGATAGTGTTGCTAGTTCCTTCAGGATATTAGTAACCTTTGCGATAGTCTTCGAGGTCCGTGGTACATCATTCTTCTAAATACCATGAACCATTCTTGGCAGAAGTTCCTTGAACCAAGAGATCACGACAAGAGTGCTCTTGATGGGTTCTCCATTCTATTTTGCGACTCTGCCAGTTCAACCTCTCTGCATGGGTTATCCGGAAGAAACCTGTTGAACTTGGTTCGACATACTAATCTATGCATCCACAACTCAAATAATCTTATGTTCTCTGAGTTGTCCCCCTTCAGTTATATTCCGACCTTCATCTATCAATTGATAGTCAAGAGTATGTGTGCGATCGTGTTCATCGATGCCTATTATTCTTGTGGCCCGTCAAGCCATTCTATTCGGGAATGACTAGGAGAAACAAACTCCAGTACCTCATCCATATCTAGGATTGGGTCAAAGCAACTGTATTTCGCAGATCAAAATGCCAATCCAGTTTCTGCTCTGCTCTATCTTGGAGTGTTACCATTTTTGTGTCAAGAGTGTCATGAGAATTGCACCACCTCTTATGAATTCTTGACGCAGTAATACTTCTTGCCATCATTGTTCATTCCTCGGTTTCCGTGTTATTGTAACCGGAAATGCCGACAAGTGTACTGTGATGTGTGAAATCAATACTCCTAGCAACCTCGTTGCTTGGTAGTAAATGGACAATAATTTCATTCTTAGCGTGTTGGTTATTGAATCATCATCCTAAGATTGATCGTGCTACCTAGTCCGTTTTCCTGGTGCACCCTTCGATCAATGAGTTAGGATTGTGTCAATCCCCTACTCTTCTGGTCATATCGTCTTGCCCTGAAAAGCAAGATTGTACTCGAGCCTAGTAATATATCGGTGGTTCGTGACTTCCAAATATCTTCTTGGAAGTGCTACCAGGTTGTCACCTGACCGCTATGTTAAGTTCGTGATCAAGTTGGTTTCTTGTAAACCACCCCTTCTCCAAGAATCCGTGTTGGATATCCCTGAGCTGGTTGGATAAGCTAAACAACAACTTGGAGAGTTGGAGGATAAAAGCTTTGTTGAACTTAGTTCATCACAAAGGGATATCCTTGAGTATGCGTGTGTGTTGAAGAAATATGATATCTTCATCGAATGATCCCCGTGATCAGTTGTTGAACCTATTGTCTTATCAAACTTTGACTTGAGTATGGGCTATTATTAAGTCAAATCAGAACCAACGATGTTCGTAATGTTGTCTTACTCGTGCTTGATCCCTCGAGCATACCCCATTACATCTTTTGGTCTGACCAATGCTATCACCGTGTTCACATGATGGCGGAAGTCCAGTGATATGGAAATTCCGATGAGTTGTTGTTGAGCCCATCAGCAGCATTTTGTCTCCCCCATGATTCATGTTGAACATCAACCTAGTGTTGGAAACTTTGTAAGCAATGCCTTCGCGTTCCGTTCATGAAGCTTATTCTTGGATGGAAGAAGTGACTTCCTCGAATTCATGTGCTTTAGGTGTAAGTTGCCGCCATGAGTTCGAGAAAGATTGTTTTTGTTTCCTCTAGAACCATCCCAAGTCAGTCATGCATATGTGCGAAGTATTCTATGGGTTGGAGACTTGCAACCTTCATTCTATATGTATCCCTAGCACACCAAGCCACTGATTGATTTGCTCAAGGAAAAGGAGCGTGTTGTGCTAATTCTAGATCATGCACAAGATTCCGTTATCCTCGATGATGGTTCCCAACCAGAACTCGGTAGTATTTTTATTATAAGTCTACTACGTGGTCATGCTTGTCTTGGACAACGTGTCCACGGGTTTGTAGCAGAACCATCTCATGTTTTGGAGCTTGCTATCGTGTTTCATTCCCCGAGAATCTCGCAACTCCATCTCGTCGATTTGTGTTGCAACTTTTCTTTTCAGACATGTGAGTCTGAAGTATCCTGTTTCTAACCAGATCTGAATCTCAGGCAGATATGATGGTTGGAACATTTCCGACATTTGCATTTTGTTCCCAGCTTGCACCGCCTTGTGCCAAATTCCTTTGGATTGCCCTTCTCAGCAATTGTTGTTCAAGATCATCTTCAGAGGTGGTCCAACCATGGGTCCCATCCATTTCCGATGATAAGCAAAAGTCATCCATTGCGTTGTCTTCAACAAGGTAGTCCACATCATCCATTTTAGTCGGAATATGCCATTCTCCCGAGCTCCTTCAAGTAATCGATTGCAAATTGCCCTGGGCTGGTATGAAGATTTTCAATGATCTCTGTATCAAAAGTAATTCTTTTTGCCACTTAAGGAATAATTCTACGAGTCACCTTTCCTAAGGTGCCCCGTTATGGAATAATGGCAACTCTTCCTTGCTATTCTGAAACCCTCGTCAAATTGCTTCTTCCGTCTCTCCTAATGCATGTTTTGCCTCTCAGCTCGAGAGATGTTGCTATGTCTCATTCCGTTAGTTGATCCTGAGTTGTTCGATCCTCGAGAAGATCGATTCTTCTAGAGGTTTCGTTCCCATATCGTTGTCATGTTGGTAGGAGTTTCTGGAGCAAGACATCGATTCAATGATGGTGATAGAATCAACGTTCTTATGAAGTGCAACTTGGATCGTGAAGATTATGTTAGGTTGTGTTTCCCCTTCACCTTACCCTATGCTTGAATCTCGGGACGAGATTCTTGTTTACTAGGGGCGACTTGTCACATCCCTAGCTTCTGGTGCTGCCTAGTGTTTGCATCTTGCTTGCATCATGTTTAACTTTCATCGAAATCTGAAATGGGGATTGCCTAAACCCCTAGCATCAAAGGAATTCACTAGGTTCACCTAAAATATTTTCAGTAATCCAAATGGCTTTCAAAAATGTTCATCATTTATGGAAAATGCTGTAAACAGTACCAGAGGTGATGCACATTTTTCCATGACATATTTGGGCTCTGAATTAAATCATACTTTATTTGTATTTGGGCATTTAAATTTTATATATTATTTTAAATGTCCAAATATTCATGAACTGAAATGTTTGCTGTTGGGAATAATCCAAACAGTGGCCATAAGAAGTCTCATGATTTTTTGAAAATGCTCTGGCATTTTTAATAAAGTCAAAACAAAATAGAATAAATAGAAAATGGAAAGAATTAGGAAAGAAGAGAGAGAGAGAGAGAGAGAATAGCTCACCTAGCCCACCTGGAGGCCACTTACCTGGCCCAGCCCACCCCGAGCCGCCACCGTCTCCCACCTCTCGCCAGTAGGACGAGAGGCGTGTGGCCACCGTGCGCGCCCACGCGCCACGGCCACCTCCTGCTTCCACCGATGCCCTCCGCGCCCCCAGACGGCGCCACGCACCCCCCGGATCCCTGCCACTCCTCCCCTCCCCGTTTCCCCTCCTCTCCCTCGCTCTCTCCCGTGATGGCGACGCGGCCATGGATGCGCCGCCCTGAACCACCACGGCCACAGCCACCCCCTCGCCCCTCTGACGTGCCCATGAGCTCCGCTCGGACCCCAAGCCCCTCTACGTCGACCCACTGAAGCCCGGATGCCCCAAGGCGATGCCGCAGCTCCTTCCCTGACAAAGGCCGTCGAATGCCGCCGTCCGATTCGCCCTCCCCGCCGTCTCCCCGAGCACGCCGACCTGCTCTTCGAACTCACCGTGAGCCCCTGTCCATTTCCCCTCTCTCCCCGTGCCCGTCCATGCCTTCTAACCACCGAGGCTGTCGGAGCCGACAGCTCCTCGCCGCCGGTCATGTCGCCACCGCGACTACGGCCGTGCAAGCACGCGCCCGAGCTCACCGCTGCACTCGCCGTACTTCCGCGAGTCGAACACGATCGTCCACGGCTCTTCCCGTGCCCCGCACCGCCCACACCATTGTTGCCCGAACTCCGGCCGCCGCAAAAGTTGCTGCCGTCGTCGATTTAGTCCACTCTGGCGCGAGTTGTTGCCTCCGTTGGATGCGCGAGACTCCCAGCTTTCCGTAGCCGCAAACCGCGTCCAAAAGCGAGCCCTGTGGGCGTTTTCCGTAGCCCTCCGCCGCGTCCGTCGTCGCCGGTGTCGAGCCGCCGACGAGTTGACCTTGTTGACCCCGGGTGGGCCCAGTTCGACCCCCTGGGTCTGTGACAGGTGGGGCCCGGCCCTATTAATTAGTTAGGATTAGTACAAATTGTTTTAGCTAAACTAATGACACTGACACACAGGGCCCACAGGTCAGTTTGACCTGGACCGCGCCCGTTGACCGATGACGTCACACTGACGTCATGCTGACGTAGTAATGCTTTTCCTGGATTTATTCTTATTCAGAAATTCCAGAAAATAGTATAAACTTCAAAAATTCATATAAATTCAACCGTAACTCCAAATGAGATAAATTATATATGAAAAATGATCAGAAAAATCCAATCTATCCATCTGTACCATTTTCATGCATGTCAGAACAATTTATGACTACTGTTTAGGACAAATGGAATGAATGGCATTTAAATAACTACATGTGGGGTTTGAATTTGAATCTTGGATTCAAACCAACTTAATTTAACTTGCTGCTAGTTGCATTAGCTCAAACCACAGCATATTGCCATGTCACATTCATGCATCATATTGTTGCATTGCATTGATTGTGTTCTTTCTCAGTTGCCGGTGTTTGTCCCCTCTCGATAGACGTGGTTCCGACGATGAGATCAATGACACCGATGAAGAACTATATAATCTTCAGAAGTGCCAGGCAAGCAAAACCCCCTTGTTCATTCCGATATAATCCCACTCTCTCGCACCTGCTCTATTTTACTGCATTAGGACAACAATGACTCATGTGTTACTTGATGCGGTAGCTGAACCCCTTTATCCTCTGCATGACCTGTCATTCCACAGTAATTAGATGAAACCCACTAGCATGAGTAGGAGTTGTTTGAGCCCTGATGTGCCTACTCATTCATGCTTGTTTGTCATGCCTGCTATTGCTTAGAGTTGTGTCAGGTCTGATTCATCGGGAATGAATTGGAAAGTGGTGAACATGTCCTACTGTGTGTGAGCTAAGTGTGTGAACATGATTTGGTAAAGGTAGCGGTGAGAGGCCATGTAGGAGTACATGGTAGGTTGTCTCATTGCAGCCGTCCTTAGGAACTGAGTTCTGTGTTTGTGATCCATGAACAGTTACTACCACACATTGGGTTCCGGTAACTCGACCCCTCTCGACTTATTAATCAACTTGATCTCTGTCCAGGAGTTGCAACTAGTTTCTGGTGTTTGTAGGTAGTGTTCTACCAAGTGGCACCCGATACAGGTGGGCTTGGGACAGACTAGGCACAGTGGCACGGTGTACCAAGTGGCACCCGGTTGGTGGGCTTGGGAACCCTGCTCACATCGTTTGGGGCCGTGAGCGACACCCCGGCCGGATCTCCTTGCGGATGGAACCCGAATAGGCGATAAACCTGGACGAGAGACTTGTGTGGTTAGTCAGGTCGTGGCCGACTCCCTCGCCCGGCTTCCGCTTGAAGGTTGCCGAGGTACATGATGTGTACAGGGCGATAAGTGGCGAGAGCGTGTGTGAAGAAGTACACCCCTGCAGGGTTATCATTATCTATTCGAATAGCCGGATTCCTCGGATATGGAAACTTGGACCCCTTGCATAGTTCATAGACAAGTGAAAGTGGATACTCTAAAATGCGCAAGATAAGTGTGAGTGCTATGGATGGCGTTCTCGTAGGAAGACGGGAACGGATCCATAGTGGTGTATTGATATGGTGAATATGTGGACTCGTGTGCGCCACCTCAAAAGAGTTACCTACAGTCGTAGTTGAGGATAGCCACCGAGTCAAAGTTGGCTTGCTGCAGTCAAACTCCACCACCCCCTTGTTGATAATGATGCATATGTAGTTAGCTCTGATGTAAGTCTTGCTGAGTACAATTGTACTCACGTTTGCCTATTTTATGTTTTTGCAGAGAGACTTCAGTCTCGCTAGTAGTTCCGCGTGGACTTCGATGTTTAGCTTGTTACCTCAGCTACGATCTTGTGCCCTCGGCAGGATCTGGTAGATAGTCAGGCTTCTCAGCCCTTTTTCATTTGTAGATGTGTGTACTCAGACATGCTAAGCTTCCGCGTGTGCTTTGTTTTGTATGCTCTGAATGTTGGGTCATGAGACCCATGTTTGTAATATCTCGCTCCTCGGAGCCTAATGAATAAATACTTGAGTCGTAGAGTTATGTTGTGATGCCATGTTGTATTTACACATATCGAGCATATTGTGTGTATGATTGAAATGCTTGGTATGTGTGGGATCCGACAAACTAGTTGTTTATCCTTGGTAGCCTCTCATATGGGGAAATGTAGTCTAGTGCTTCCTGAGCGATAGTAGTCCGCTACAGCCCGGTTCACCAGAGTCCTGCTAGCCCAGCACTACTGTTCTGGACACTTGACTGGCCGGCATGTGTTCCACTTCGTTCCTGTGTCTGTCCCTTCGGGGAAATGTCACGCGGTGACATCCGGAGTCCTGCCTAGCCTGCTACAGCCCGGGTTCCCGGAGTCCTGTTAGCCCAGTGCTACAGCCCGGATTCACACGCTGCTGACCGACATGCTCGATGTGATTCATGTATGCCTGTCCCCATGGGTTAGCGTCGCTTTGGGTTCACGACTAGCCATGTCGGCCTGGGTTCTTTGTCATATGGATGCTAGCGACACCATCATATACGTGAGCCAAAAGGCGCAAACGGTCCCAGGCCATGGTAAGGCGACACCTGTGGGAATACCGTGCGTGAGGCCGCAAAGTGATATGAGGTGTTACCGCTAGATCAATGTGACTTGGAATTGGGGTCCTGACAACTTGTGTTGAGGTTTGCAAGTCCCGTAGCATGCTCATATGGTAACCGTTGTCTGACAAATTTGAAGCATGAGGTGTTCTTTGATTGTCATCCTTATGAGTGGTGGTCGGGGACGAGCGATGGAATTTTCCTACCAATCTATCCCCCTAGGAGCATGCGCGTAATGCTTGATTTTTGATGACTTGTAGATTTTTTCAATAAGTATGTGAGGTCTTTATGACTAATGTTGAGTCCATGGATTATACACACTCTTACCATACCATCATTGCTAGCCTCTTCGGTACCGTGCATTGCCCTTCATCACCTTGAGAGTTGGTGCAAACTTCGCCGGTGCATCCAAACCCCGTGATACGATACGCTCTATCACACATAAACCTCTTTATATCTTCCTCAAAACAGCCACCATACCTACCTATTATGGCATTTCCATAGCCATTCTGATATATATTGCCATGCAACTTTCCACCATTCCGTTTATTATGACACGCTTCATCATTGTCATATTGCTTTTGCATGATCATGTAGCGGACATCGTATTTGTGGCAAAGCCACTGTGCACATTTTGTCATACATGTCGCTCTTGAGTCATTGCATATCCCGGTACACCGCCAGAGGCATTCATATAGACTCATATTTTGTTCTAGTATCAAGTTGTAATTCATGAGTTGTAAGTAAATAGAAGTGTGATGATCATCATTTTTAGAGCATTGTCCCTTATAAAAAAAGAAAGGCCAAATAAAAAAAGAAAGCCCAAAAAAGGCTAAAAAAAGGGGGACAATGTTACTATCTTTTTCCACACTTGTGCTTCAAAGTAGCACCATGGTCTTCATGATAGAGAGTCTCCTATGTTGTCACTTTCATTTACTAAGTGGGAATCTTTTATTATAGAACTTGGCTTGTATATTCCAACGATGGGCTTCCTCAAAATGCCCTAGGTCTTCATGAGCAAGCAAGTTGGATGCACACCTACTTTGTTTCTTTTGTTGAGCTTTCATACATTTATAGCGCTAGTGCATCCATTGCATGGCAATCCCTGCTCCTCATGTTGACATCAATTGATGGGCATCTACCTAGCCTGTTGTTTAGCCGCGTCAATGTGATACTTTCTCCTTTTTTGTCTTCTCCACATAACCTCCATCATTATATTCTATTCCACCTATAGTGCTATATCCATGGCTCACGCTCATGTATTACATGAAGGTTGAAAAAGTTTGAGATTACTAAAGTATGAAACAATTGCTTGGCCTGTCATCGGGGTTGTGCATGATGAGAGCATTCTTGTGTAACAAAAATGGAGCATGACCAAACTATATGATTTTGTAGGGATTGTCGGTGTCAAAACCGGCGGATCTCAGGTAGGGGGTCCCGAACTGTGCGTCTAGGCGGATGGTAACATGAGACAAGGGACATGATGTTTTTACCTAGGTTCGGGCCCTCTCGATGGAGGTAAAACCCTACTCCTGCTTGATTAATATTGATGATATGGGTAGTACAAGAGTGGATCTACCACGAGATCAGAGAGGCTAAACCCTAGAAGCTATCCTATGGTATTACTGTTGTTCGTCCTACGGACTAAAACCCTCCGGTTTATATAGACATCGGATAGGGTTAGGGTTACACAGAGACGGTTACAATGGTAGGAGATCTACATATCCGTATCGCCAAGCTTGCCTTCCACGCCAAGGAAAGTCCCATCCAGACACGGGATGAAGTCTTCAATCTTGTATCTTCATAGTCCAGGAGTCCGGCCAACGGTGATAGTTCGGCTATCCGGACACCCCCTAATCCAGGACTCCCTCAGTAGCCCCTGAACCAGGCTTCAATGACGACGAATCCGGCGCGCATATTGTCTTCGGCATTGCAAGGCGGGTTCCTCCTCCGAATACTTCATAGAAGATTTTGAACACAAGGATAGTGTCCGGCTCTGCAAAACAAGTCCCACATACCACCGTAGAGATAATAACATTTGCACAGATCTACTGACGTATTCCGCGGCGTGACATCACACCACGACCAGGCCTTTATACGAATCGTTTTACTGTTCCACCTCAACGCGTTTTAGCGAGGCGGTTTCCTTGGCACGCCTTATTAGGGCGGAGATCATGCCCCCTTATTCCTGGATTCCCATCAATACGGGCGTGGGTAACCCAACCATGCCATTGATTATGGCGCTTGGGAGATAAGCGAGTTTTACTAGGCTGGCGGGGGATGCATAGCTTCGTCCGTCCATATAAGGGGATAAGGATCCACCTTTTAACCTACGCCTTCTTCCTCCTTTGCTCATCACTTTCCGCGCACTCGAGCTCCAGCGCCCAAGTCCGCACATCCCACCTCAACCTTCTCCAACCATGTCCGGAGAGGGAGGCAAGTGGATGGCCTCCTCTGTCACGGAGGGGCACATCAAAAAGCTGCGGAAAGCCGGATACTTGTCCGGCGACATCGCGTGTCGGCTCCCCAACAAGGGGCAGCTCATCCCCACCCCCAGGCCCCATGAGAGGGTGGTGTTCCTCCCCCACTTCCTCCGCGGACTAGGGTTTCCACTTCACCCATTCGTCCGGGGGCTCATGTTCTACTACGGCCTAGATTTCCACGATCTAGTCCCGAATTTCATCCTCAACATCTCGGTGTTTATCGTCGTGTGCGAGGCCTTCCTCTGCATCCAGCCCTACTTCGGCTTATGGCTGAAGCCTTCAATGTCAAGCCGAAGGTAGTGGGTGGCCGCCAAGCGGAGTGCGGAGGTGCCATGCCGGGCAGGATGGCCAATGTCCTATGGCTCGAGGGCTCCTTTGTGGAGACCATAAAGGGGTGGCAATCGGGGTGGTTCAACATCACCGAGCCGCGCGACTCTCAATGGGCGGCGGCCCCCAAATTCCGATCTGGCTTCCCCACACGGCTCACATCATGGAAAGAGACGGGCCTGACGTGGGGTGATTTGGAAGAGCTGTCCGGACTCCAAACCTGCGTCCGAAACCTGGTGGACAAGAATCTCAAGCTTGTCAACGTAATCCAGGTGATGCTCATCCGCCGGATTCTCCCATGCCAGCAACGGGCCTTCAATTCGTGGAGTTTGATCCGGCACAACACCGAACCTTGAGCCGGCTCTTCGACACTACGTACGAAGATGCCTGGAAGGTGCTGTTCAAGGGCGCCGAAGCTCCCGCATCCTCTACCAAAGATCGCGGATTCAGCTCGCAGCGTCAAGACAGCGAGGTAAGTTATTTTACCCTTCATGGGACTCCTTTTTCATAGTTTGACTCTATGCGGGATCTAAAACCCCCTAACCTTTGACAGGACTGGCTGAAGACGTCCGGACAGATTAACTGTCCGGCCCCCTTGCCAGAAGACCCAGCGGACGCCCGATTGACGGGGCTGCTGGCTCTGGCACCTCACGTGGTGCCAGAGAAGAAGGCCAAGAAGAAGGCCACAGGAACTCGAAGGAGCTCCCGGCGCCAGGTGCTGTCGGACTCATCGTCCGACGACTCTGAGGCGGAATCCTCCCCTGAGGACGAGGAGGAGGAAAAAGAAGCCTCTCCCCTAGCGGGGGGAGAGAAGAAAAGGAAGACCGCCTCGACTGGGGAGGCTAGAGGGTCCAAGAAAGGAAGGACCCTTCCTCCGGACTTCTCCACCAACGCCGACAATGACTAGGAGGAGTGGCCACCAAGGGCCATGCCCCTGGCGAGATCGTAAGTGTCCGGGCTCCGGAGTAGCTCAGGACTTTTTATTTGTCGCATAGTGTCTTCTAACGCCGAATATAACCATGTAGCCTGCCCAAGGACGAGCTCGCCGCTTCGTCGAGCGGCTCCCTGGATTCGTCGGATGTGAATAGCACTTCACTTTCGACCGCCTCCTCTCCTCGTGACGCAGACGACACCGCGGTGGAGTCCCAAAAGGGGCCCCACCAGGAGGAGGTGGTCCTGGAGGTGCCGCAAGGCGACCTCCCGGACTCCGGGCGCAAAGGGAGCGAAACCCCAGAGGGCTCTAAGTCCGGCCCTGTGCCGGACTCCATACCGGAACCTTCAGTGCTTCCTAAGTCCGGCAAGCGGCCCCTTCGTAAGAAGGGCAAGACTGCGACGCCGGTGACCTCCGTCTATCCGGAGGCACCGGATAGCTTGCTGGAGGCGCTTAACGGCGCCTCCATTTTCGAGGAGCACCGCATTGTTATGAGTGTGGTGATCCATAAAGTTCAGTCCGCCAAGAGCGGGCTGACTGAAGCCTGTACCAGCCTTCTAACAGGCTTTGAGGTAAGTTTAGAACATGTAAAAATATTACCGCATAGACAGTAAAGATATACGCAGGACACGTAAAAATATTAGCGCATAGACATGTAAAAATAGCCCCTGTTGCTTAGTTCGGTGTTCGGAAAGAAAAACCGTACTGAGGATCTAAAAAGATATACGCAGGAGTCTAACATAAGTATGTCAATATGGGAATTCAGGCTGCGCTGCTGACCTCTGCCGCACTGACTGCGGAGGTCAATGCATTGAAGCAGAGCCTCGAGCGGTCCGAGAACGAGCTCGGCCTTGCCAAGAAGTAGCTCGAGGACATGGAAGGTAAGTAATACCTTCTTAAAGTAATACCTTATAGAAAGGATTTGGTTGCAAAAATGACAGGACTAACGTGGGTATTGTAGGGGCCACAAACGAGGTGGCGACCCTGAAGGAAGCGGTGTCCACTGCCGAAAGCAAAGCGGCCGCGGAGCGCACCGTGCGAGAGAAGCAGGAGGCGCGAGTGGCGGAGGTGCGGCAAGAGCTCCAGGCTCTCGTGGAAAAACACGAGAGTTTGGAGCGTGACTCGAAGACTCGAGAGTCCGAGCTTGCCTCGGCTCTTGAGAGTGCCATAGCCGCTAAGGCCGAAGCCCAAAAAGCCCTCCAGGAAATTGAATCATTAAAGAAGATAGCGGCGGGTAAGGCATTCTTTATGCAAAGCAAGCATGTGAAAGTGAATTATCTATTACTTACCCGAATCCGGAGCTCTCTAGGAGCATTCGCAGATCTGCCCCGTAGTGTGTCTGATGCTGCCGCATTCTACCGCGCCGAGGAGGGGAGCTCGACGGAAAAGGTGTTCTGGTCTCAGTATGCCGAGGCGGACATCCGGTGCCCCTGAGCGACCAACTGAAGCAGCTGGTCGAGCTCCACAAGGTCGCCGAATAGGCCATGAAGGGCCTCATAATTCGGCTGTGGCCTAAGGAAGCCATGCCTGGGAGCTACTTCGGGCTAGTGCGGCGGCTGGTGGACGCATGTCCGTGGATTGAAGTCATCAAGCGCTCCGTCTGCATTGAAGGTGCCCGTCGGGCCCTTGCCCATGCTAAAGTGCACTGGGGCAAGATGGATGCTGAGAAGCTTGTGACAGACGGGCCACCGCCGGGCAAGGAGCATCGCAAGCCTGAAATGTACTATGACGGCGTCCTGAAGGGTGCCCGCCTTATAGCGGGTGAATGCTCCAAAGATGTAATTTTTGAATAGACTCGCATTTATTATCCTATACACTGAAAACTTGTTCATATGCGCTAAGCAACACTTGTGAATTTAAAATATTACATTCTCTGCGGCCGTTTATCAAATTTGAGAAATGGCAAGTCGTTGGCTTCAACCCCCATGCCACGAGTGCTGGGGTGTTCGAGATAAACTTGAGCGCTCTTGTTCCCATTCTTGGGTCCTTCGAGGGAGGCGCTCAACGCAACGAACAAGGCAACCGGACTATAGTGCTTGAACACTCTCACTTAGCCATAGAATTCTATAATTTTAAATTTCGGCGAAGCTGCTAGTATTCAGAAGACCGAGTTCGGGGCGCTACCCACGACTTGGCCGGACAATGCCGACTCCTTGCTCTAAGCGGCATAAGTCTTTAGGGACCCGAAAAAACCTCTCGAACAGCGACCGGCTCTCGCCCTATCATGACGGTCAGTTTTAGCTTTCTCCACTGAGGTGCTCAACCCAGCTCAACCGGGGCACAATCGCAGTGGTTCTCCCAGCGCTACCTTAGCCGATATAACGGAACGTATGGTACCAAAACATGGGAGCCGGGCAAACCCAACTATTGACCCAAGACATGATTCGGAGCCGATGCATATAATGCTATAAGTTCAGGGTGCCGCACTTGTGAAAGTGTTCGGACTTATCACACCATATCTTTGGGGAACTTAAGCCCCTGGTGTATTGGCCGTACCAAAGTGTACGGGTGCAACGTGTTATGAATGAACATATATATAGATAAAGAAAGGTGTGCAATAATAGGCAAAAGCTATGTATTGTTTATTCGAAATGGTACTGCAATGAAAGCAGAATGATACAAATAGTGCGATAAGCAAGGGATGGGATTATTTGACATGTCCCCCTCCAGGGTAAGCTACAGGATGGTATGTAAAACAGGTATAATGCTTGTAGTAGAGACCGCCTAGACACTCGACGTAGCTTTCTGCTTCCCTGGCTGTTGCATCGTGAGTTCGGAATTTCTAGAACCGGACATGGCTTCTGAAAAATGGAGTCCTGAAAGTAAGAGAAAAGAAGAAAGAAAAAGAATGACACAATCGGGAGCCCTTGGTGCGGTTGAGCCGCTTTCTGGGTGTGCCGTGGTCGTGCCCCTCCCCTTATGCCCATGATATCTCCAGAGCGTAGTTATGTACGCGTAGTACTGGCTTTGCAATTTTGCGAGGGCTGGGGTTAGGGCCGGATTGCTACGCATGCTCGGATCGTGCCAGGCGGTCTTGTTGTAGATTACTCCGGGCGCGCTTGATGGTGCCCGGACGTTTAGTAGCCGGACTCGAGAATTGCTGTGAGAGGCTGCTTTGCACCTCCATTGCGAGGGCCGCCGTATGCTCCTCCGTTCGGAGAGAGCGTTCGGTGTTTCCATTGACCGTGATTACTCCTCGAGGGCCTGGCATCTTGAGTTTGAGTTATGCATAGTGCGGCACCGCATTGAACTTTGCAAATGCGGTTCGTCCAAGCAGTGCGTGATAGCCGCTGCGGAACGGGACTATGTCAAAGATTAACTCTTCACTTCGGAAGTTATCCGGGGATCCGAAGACCACTTCGAGTGTAACTGAGCCTGTACAATTGGCCTCTACACCCTGTATGACGCCTTTAAAGGTCGTCTTTGTGGGTTTAAACCTTGAGGGTTCTATGCCCATTTTGCGCACTGTATCCTGATAGAGCAGGTTTAGGCTGCTACCGCCGTCCATCAGGACTCTAGTGAGGTGAAATCCGTCGATGATTGGGTCAAGAACCAATGCGGCGAATCCGCCGTGGCGGATGCTAGTGGGGTGGTCCCTTCGATCAAAGGTGATCGGGCAGGAGGACCATGGGTTGAACTTCGAGGCGACTGGCTCCATCGCATATACGTCCCTTAGTGCATGCTTCCGCTCCCTTTTGGGTATGTGGGTTGCGTATATCATGTTCACCGTCCGCACTTGTGGGGGGGAAGCCCTTCTGTCCTCTATTGTTCGGCGGCCGGGATTCCTCCTCGTCATTGCTATGAAGCCCCTTGTCATTGAGTTTGGCATTTAACTTGCCTGCCTGTTTGAAGACCCAACAATCCCTGTTGGTGTGGTTGGCTGGTTTTTCGTGGGTGCCATGTATTTGGCATGAGCGATCGAGTATTCGGTCCAGATTGGACGGGCCCTGAGTATTTCTTTTGAACGGCTTTTTCCGCTGACCGGGTTTAGAGCCTTTGAATCCGGCATTGACTGCTGTATCTTCAGCATTATCGCCGTTAATGCGGCGCTTGTGCTTGTTGCGACGCGACCTGCCATTGCTGTCCTTGGTATCCGAACTACCAGGGTTTTTGGTCAAGTTGTTACTACGAGATAGCCAGCTGTCCTCTCCCGTGCAAAAGCGGGTCATGAGCGTTGTGAGGGCTGCCATAGATTTCAGCTTTTCCTGTCCTAGGTGCCGAGCAAGCCACTCGTCGCGGATGTTATGTTTGAAGGCTGCAAGGGCCTCTGTGTCCGGACAGTCAACGATTTGATTTTTCTTGGTTAGGAACTGTGTCCAGAATTGTCTGGCCAATTCTTCTGGCTGCTGAATTATGTGGCTGAGGTCATCGGCGTCTGGTGATCGCACATATGTGCCCTAGAAGTTATCAAGGAATGCGGCTTCCAGGTCCTCCCAACAACCAATTGATTCTGCTGGCAAGCTATTAAGCCAATGCCGAGCTGGTTCTGTAAGCTTGAGTGGGAGGTATTGATGGCTGTAGATCATCACTGCGGGCCATGTGGATATGGAGGAGGTAGTCCTTGATCCAAACCACAGGATCTGTTGTGCCATCGTATGATTTGATGTTTACGGGTTTGAAACCCTCTGGGATTTGATCATCCATCACTTCGTCTGTGAAGCATAGTGGGTGTGCGGCGCCTCTGTATTGAGCTATATCACGACGCAGCTCAAATGAGCTTTGTCTACATTGTTCGGCCCAGCCGGAATTGCTGTATCTGGCGTGACGGTTATCGTCGCGTGTTGTGGGGCGCCCACGAGATCCGTAGATCGATCTTGTTTTCCTTGCCTTGTCCTCCAATATGTCTCGCAGGTTTGGCGTGTTTCCTCGTGCCTTGGTACTTTTCGAGCGACGCCGGGGTGCGGCTTGAATGGAGGGTCTAGAGGCCTCTCTGTCGCGGCCACGGGGTGGCCGGTCGGCCGCATCATGCGCTGGTGATGTAGGTTTGGGTGCTGCTTCCTCTAATTGGGGTAGCAGCCCGCGTTTTGGGTATCTCTTGGAGGGGCGTTCGAGTTCGTACTCTTCAGCTACAAGGACTTCAGTCCATCTGTCAGCTAGCAAGTCTTGGTCAGCTCTAAGCTGCTGCTGCTTTTTCTTGAGGCTACTTGACGTGGCCATAAGCCTGCGTTTGAAACGCTCCTGTTCGGCAGGATCCTCAGGCATGACAAATTCGTCGTCGTCGAGGCTTGCCTCATCTTCGGAGGGAGGCATATAATTATCGTCCTCCACCTCCCTGTCTGCCGCTCTATCATGAGGGATGGCTTCTCCCTCCTCCTGTGCTGAATCCTGCTAGAGGGGGCACTGTCCGGGGTGTTATTATCTCCCGTGCCGGAATCACCATTTTTGCTGTGGCGGGATTTAGAGCGGCGCCGCTGACGCCGGCGCTTGGGCTGTTTCTTGGAGGGGTCATCCTCCGCTGTTCCACCGCCGTTCCCATCTTTTGGGATGTCCACCATGTATATGTCGTATGACGAGGTGGCCTTCCAGTGCCCTGTAGGCGCTGGTTCTTGGTCGTCTCCAGCATCGTCGTCCATACCGTCAATGTCTTTGGAGTCGAAGTCGAGCATGTCGGTTAAATCATCGACAGTGGCTACAAAGTGGGTGGTGGGTGGGCGTTGAATTTCTTCGTCGTCCGCATCCCAACCTTCCTGACCGTAGTCCGGCCAGGGCTCTCCTGATAAAGAGAGAGACTTTAGTGAATTCAGGATGTCGCCAAAGGGCGAGTGCTGAAAGATGTCCGCGGTTGTGAATTCCATAACCGGCGCCCAATTGGATTCGATTGACGGGGGCGCGGAGGGTTCGGAGTCCGGAGAGGAGTCCGGCACCTTGGAGTCACGGTCTTCGCATAGGCCAGGGATGGAGTTCGGCTTAATCACTATAGAGATCGTAGCCCCAGAGGCGGTGTCCAGCCACTCGCCCTCGATCGGCGGGGTCGGCTCCGAGCTAAGGGTCGGAGCGGACGCTGGTGCGGCCTCCAGGGCACTGTTTGGCGGCAGAGCTAGATCATGCCCATCGAGACAGTGCGGCGCGCTTGGCTGTGGCTCGAATCCATCGAAGATCAAGTCTCCGCGGATGTCGGCCGTGTAGTTCAAACTCCCAAATCTGACCTGATGGCCAGGGGCGTAGCTTTCGATCTGGTCCAGATGTCCAAGTGAATTGGCCCGCCGTGCAAAGCCGCCGAATACGAAGATCTTTCCGGGGAGAAAAGTCTCACCCTGGACCGCGTCGTTGTTGATGATCGAAGGAGCCATCGGGCCTAAGGATGACGACGCAGAGGAACTCTCAACGAAAGCACCAATGTCGGTGTCAAAACCGGCGGATCTCGGGTAGGGGGTCCCGAACTGTGCGTCTAGGCGGATGGTAACAGGAGACAAGGGACACGATGTTTTTACCCAGGTTCGGGCCCTCTCGTTGGAGGTAAAACCCTACTCCCGCTTGATTAATATTGATGATATGGGTAGTATAAGAGTGGATCTACCACGAGATCAGAGAGGCTAAACCCTAGAAGCTAGCCTATGGTATGATTGTTGTTCGTCCTACGGACTTAAACCCTCCAGTTTATATAGACACCGGATAGGGTTAGGGTTACACAGAGTCGGTTACAATGGTAGGAGATCTACATATCCGTATCGCCAAGCTTGCCTTCCACGCCAAGGAAAGTCCCATCCGGACACGGGACGAAGTCTTCAATCTTGTATCTTCATAGTCCAGGAGTCCGGCCAACAGTGATAGTTCGGCTATCCGGACACCCCCTAATCCAGGACTCCCTCAGGGATGAACTTTCTTTTGCCATGTTATTTTGAGAAGACATGATTGCTTAGTTCGTATGCTTGAAGTATTATTATTCTTTTGTCAATATGAAATTTTATCTTGAATCATTTGGATCTGAACATTCATGCCACAATAAAGAAAAATACATTGAGAAATATGCTAGGTAGCATTCCACATCAAAAAATCTGTCTTTATCATTTACCTACTCGAGGACGAGCAGGAATTAAGCTTGGGGATGCTTGTCTATAATTTCTGATTGTTCCATGCTATTATATTACCCGTTTTGGATGTTTATGGGCTTTACTACACACTTTTATATCATTTTTGGGACTAACCTACTAACCAGAGGCCCATGCCAAATTATTTTTTTCCCTATTTCAGTGTTTCACAGAAAAGGAATATCAAATGGAGTCCAAACGGAATGAAACCTTCGGAAGCGATCTTTTTGGAACAAACGCAATCCAGGAGACTTGGAGTGGACGTCAATAAGCAGCCGAGGCGGCCATGAGGGTGCAAGGTGCGCCCTAGGGGGGGCTCCCCTGCCTCGTGGGCCCCTCATGGCTCCCCTGACCGACTTCTTTCGCCTATATATATCTACGTACGCCGAAAACATCCAGGAGCGCCACGAAAAACTATTTCCACTACCGCAACCTTCAGTAACCATGATATCCCATCTTGGAGCCTTTTCCGATGCCCCACCGGAGGGGGAATCGATCACGGAGGGCCTCTACATCATCACCAAGGCTTCTCCAATGAGTTGTGAGTTGTTTACCGCAGACCTTCGGGTCCATAGTTATTACCTAGATGGCTTCTTCTCTCTCTTTTAATCTCAATACAAAGTTCTTCTTGATCTTCTTGGAGATCTATTCGATGTAACTCTTTTGCGATGTGTTTGTCGAGATCCGATGAATTGTGGGTTTATGATCAAGTTTATCTATGAGAAATATTTGAATCTCCTCTGAATTCTTTTATGTATGATTGGTTATCTTTGCAAGTCTCTAGCCTACTAGATTGATCTTTCTTGCAATGGGAGAAGTGCCTAGCTTTGGGTTCAATCCTGCGGTGTCCTTTCCTAGTGACAGCAGGGGCAGCAAGGCATGTATTGTATTGTTGCCATCGAGGACAGAAAGATGGGGTTCATATCATATTGCTTGAGTTTGTCCCTCTACATCATGTCATCTTTCTTAAAGTGTTACTCTGTTCTTATGAACTTAATACTCTATATGCATGCTGGATAGCGGTTGATGTGTGGAGTAATAGTAGTAGATGCAGGCAGGAGTCGGTCTACTTGTTGCGGACGTGATGCCTATATACATGATCATGCCTGATATTCTCATAACTCTGCACTTTTCTATCAATTGCTCGATAGTAATTTGTTCACCCACTATCGTGGAAATATCACGTCAGATGTCCTCGTTAAGGACTTAGTCGTGGAGCCATCACAACGGGTTAGCTTAAAGGGATTAAAACGGACAAAGGACACGCGGGATTTTATACTAGTTCGGCCCCTTCAATGAAGGTAAAGGCCTACGTCTAGTTGTGATGGGATTATTGGGGACTCGCTAACCAGGGAGCTAAACAAGCTATGCCTGGCTATCGAGTTGTTGCTTCTTGTCCCTGAACCGCCGCCGGGTCGTCCCCTTATATACACGGGTTGACGCCCGACCAATTTACAGAGTCCCGAGGCCGACTCATACAAGTGTTCGGCTCGGTCTCTCCTTTCCTTATCTTACAATACAAGTTATATGACTATGGCGGTTTACTACCATGGGCCCTAATCCGCCTTTGGGCTCCGGGCCTCTAAGCTTCATAGTAAACATGCCATCGTCTAAGTCTTCGTGGGCTTCAATATAGTTGAGGGTGAACCGGCCCCTCCTGGGCGGTTTACACTCAGTAGTTATATCCCCAACATTAGGCCCCAGATTGATTTGAACCTGTTCATGTCAATCTTCAGTACTTAGAAAAATTCTTGTGAACATCTTCCTTCATTTCTGATAAACCGCCATGATGTCTTCTCTTTATAAACTTTGTTAAACTGCCATGATGTCATCCTCTGGATACAGTAAAGGATCATCATGACGTCATCTCTGTAAAAAATGAATAAAAAGATTCCCTTCATTAAATGTCATCCCAGAAATCGAGGTGACAGCTGCGCCACTTGCCGCTTTGAACTCCTCGATTCTCGCGCCTGCCACTTATCCCCCTGCCCTGTTATAAATAAGCCTGACGGGCACTTTCTTTTTCTCCCCTTGCTTCTCATTCTCTTCTTCGCGACCCGAAGAACCCCAGCGCCGCCGCCGCCGTCGATCTTCGAATCTGCACCGACAAAGGCCGCTGCATCACCCTATTTGTTCCAGAGACCCTGCCGCGCTTCTCCGCCGCCTAGTGGCCCTGGTAAGTTCATTTCCTGTAACCCTAGATCTTCATTAGGGTTTTCGAGTTCATCTCTGTCAATCGCTGTTCCTCAGTTCTTCCGCAACCTTCTCTTTAGTCCTTTTACTGAGGGCATATATATGTGTCTGCTAGCTTTGAGTCGAGGCTAGATTCATTTTGATAGTCCACCATCCCGCGGCTTCTTGCTGCTCCTGATAGACTGTGTCTGGATGTTCTCTGTTCCTCTTAGAGCCATTGTAGGGTTCAGGAAATTTTTCTTTATTTATTCACGGTAGATCCAAAATTGTACCGTGATATGGTGAAACCTGTTTTTGTAACACTTAGTAGATTTCGAACCCTGGCCCTTCTGCCTACGGGCAGTTTAACCTTTGATAACCAATCCGCCATACATCATTAGACCGTTCTTAAACCGCCAACTGAACTTGAACGGCAATTTGCCGGTTTAACACTGAATAGTACGCTTAAACCGTTAACTGTAAACCGGCTTTTATTTTTCCTTTCTGTTTTCCTTCCGAGATGACGAAAGAATTCTCTGCCTGCAATTGGGCTCCGTCCAAAATCACCGAGACACAAATCAATGGATATGTTACCACTGGCGCTTTAGCCTCGAAAAGGATCCTTTAGTGGCGATTTCCGGACTCTGAATGCCTCCTGAACCTCAAGATGGAGAGGTGATTTTATTTATGCAACACCTAGACCGGGGATTCAGCCCGCCCGGATCAAAATTCTTCCAGGATGTTCTTGCGAGTTTTCAACTCCATCCACAAGATATTGGACCAATTCCGTGTCCAATATATGCAACTTTCATGTTTTCTGTGAAGTGTACCTGCAAGAAGAACCATCTGTGGAGCTGTTCCGGGACTTTTTCCATCTAAACCGCCGTGGAGTTCTTAGATGGTCCTAACACAGAACTTGGTGGGGTATCAATCCAGAAGAGGAAAGAAGTTGTCTTCCCTCATGCAAAACCCCACAGCCACCCCAAAGATTGGAACCAAACTTGGTTTTATTGCCGGAATACCGCCCCTGCTGAAGAAAATCCCTTGCCGGGTTACTGCCCTGAACGGCTTAGCAATGGACACCCGTTGCCTCAACGCTTAACTGCTCAAGAACGAAAGTTTTATGCACCTCAACTCGCCAAGCTCCGGGCTCTAATGGCCAACAGTTTGACTGGAATTGATCTCGTCCGCTGCTGGGTTTCTTGGGGAATTCTGCCTTTAAGCTGCCGCCCCGGTTTGATGCATGAATACTCCGGAGATGTTAAAGATCCTCAACGATTTCATGAAATAGTAATGACAGACCTTGAAGTTACTGAAGCTGTGAAGAATATGCTTGATGAACCGATCCTCGCCTGTAGCCAGACCGGATTGCCCCCTTTTTGCGTGACCAACAAACCGCCAGAGGTAATTTTAACTTAATGCTCACTGATTCGCCTGCGCTTTAATAATGTGCTAATACTCCTTTCCTTTAATTTTTGCAGGCCAACAGCTCTTTCTGGAAACGGACTAAACCGGCTAGGGCTCGTGCAAAGACCAATGTCACCAAGAAAACGGGCAAGAAGAAAACCGCCGAATCTTCTGATCCACCGGAAGTTGTTGACGAATCAGATCCAGAGGTAGAACTTGATTCACTTGGTTCCTTTTTTATACACCTTATTGACAATAACTATTCCCAGGATGATGCGGGAGCCAGTCATGCCGACCATGTTGAGGTAATCTCTCTTTCCTCCGATTCAGATCTTGTGCCGGTTCAAAGATTTCGCCGTACCGTTCGGAAAGTGAAATAATCTCACCCTCTTGCTTATCTGGATCCAAAATTTTCTTTGAAGAAACAGAAAGCTGAAGAACATCGTACAACCTGGCACAATGGCCAGCAGATCACCTCTTCCGGTTTACCGGATACGTCAAACCGGAAACGTCGCCCAGAGGTTACTTGTTCTCCCGAAAAACTTTATCCTTTGAAGGTTTTCTTCTGAGACCCACTTAATCCTTCTGATCCAAATTACCAGGCGTCTTCCAATTCGTCTGGCGGTTCATCAACAACTCAGCTGCCTCCCCTTAAAACTGTCCCTGGGTAAGTATGTTACTCATCATGTTTTTCCTTCACAGTTCGGTTCACCGTACTAATTTTTGTCGTGATGTCATAGTGCCAAAGCTCGCCTGAGTAAAAAGGCTAAAACCAGTACTCCCATTGGTGAAGTAGAACCGGAGAGGGATGCTGAGGACACCGGTAGAAATACCGATGTTATGGTTGATTCCATCCCGCAAGGCGAGAACACTGAAGCTAATCCACCGGAGGCTGATCCGGCAACCCGTGTTGATCCGTCGAGCCCGCGTACTACTCCTCCACCAAGTCCGGCTGCTGATCCGCCAAGCCTGGCTGCTAACCCGCCAAGTCCAGCCAGGGGTGCTAGTAATCTGCCAAGCCCACCAAGAAATGATGATGATGATGTTGTGATTACTGGCATGGCTCACACCAGTCCTGGTAATCCAGTTATCTTGGCCAAACATACCGCTAAGGATGAATTCGCCGCTATGGGCAAGGGGAAGGGGAAGACGGATTTATCCCACTTTGTCAATCTTAGCGCTGAAGAGCTTCATTCTGGTTATTTAAACCGCCTGTACACCAGCCGTGACTTGGAAGCCGGTTTGGTAAACCTGATGAAGGAACGTTATGAGGTATGAATACTTTGAAACTTGTTCTATCCTGTATTTTTTCCATTGTAGCCCCCAAGGGCCGGTTTATCTCCTGAAGATAAGCCGGGACTTTGATATAAAGAACACTTCAGCGTAGTAGCTCCCAAGGGCCGGTTTGTCTTCTTGTAGACAAACCAGGACTGTCGATCCCTGTTAACAGCCTTTCCTTGATGACTGATTAAATGTACATTAGCCCCCAAGTGCCAAGCTTAATACCTGGATTGAGCCTTGGGACTTTGAAAGATATTTACTTTAAAAGAAATCCTCATTAGCCCCCAAGTGCCAAGTGTATAATTGATTATGCGCTTGGGACTTTAAGAAATCTGTAACTGTTGTATCATCTGACTTTGCAGGCTGACATGAAGACCAAAGAGTCCCAAACCGTCGATCTTCAAGAAATCATCAAACTATAGCAAGAAGAAACCTCTAAAGGAAAAGAAGAGCTCAAGGGTGCTTTGGCAACCATGGAACAACTTAAAGAGGACTTCAAAACAGAGTGCACCAACTGGGAGACTGAAAGGGCTACTTTACTAAAGCGGGCAGAAGATGCTGAAGCAGCACTTAAACCGATGGAAGAAGAGCTGACGGGTCTGAAGCATCAAGTGAATTCCATGACGGCTACCGTGTTTGGTAAGTACCTTGAAACACGTGCTCTGTAGTACTATCAACTCCGCCAGTTTAACTTGAATTTCTTAAACCGTCACAGGCCATCGCATTGCTCATCTTGGAACAGATATGCGGATGAAATTGAAGGCGGCTTATACACTGATTGAAAAACTGTATTCCGGTGCACAACGGGTTATCTCTGCAATTTCTTACAACAAACCGGCACCAACATTGATCAAGGACACATTAGTAAGATTATCCATGACACCGGCTCAGATAGAGGAGGTGAAGCGGTCTGCTGCCAGGGCTGGCGCTTTACTGGCACTGGCCCGGGCCAAAGCATGGATATATGACTTGGATCCGGTTGACATCGCCAACGGATTTCCAGATGAACAGGCAGATGGAGCAGCATTTGACAATGAAACACTCAAAGCTCTGAACCAGGAGATGCGTCCATTAGCCAGTCAACTGGCTGCAGAGGCTAACCTGACTGTTCATCGGTCTTTTTATGATGAAGAGAACCGTCGAGTTGACACGACTGTGACAGAGACACAAAATCTTATCCCGCCAATTCGTAAGCACACTTACGCCCCTGATGTTGACCCGTCTGATCTGATAAGTGAAGAAGCTGTCTTTCAGGCTCTGACCCGGATTGACTGGACCACTCTTGACTTCTAGCCTCTGGGTGGAGAGGAGGAGGTTGAACCGGTGCCTGAAGATCCTTCCATTTCACGTCGTCCGGGCAACGAGTCTTAATCCGGCATTTGTGTTTCTGTGACAAACTTTTGTTGTGCAAGAACAATCAGTTTTTTGGGCCTCAAAGTGCCTTGTAATAGGCTAGTTAAAATTCTTTGATTTGTTGTAATGATGCACAACTTGTGTTGAACCGCCATAATACATGCAATGTTTGCTTATGCTTTGATAACGCGACTCTGAAGCCTGCACAGAAAAAGCTTGTCCTGGCGGTTTACCGCTGGACGGGTCATAATGCCCAAGATAAAGCCTGATTGATAATCAAACCTGAAGAAATATGAAATAACTCATACCTGTGATGTGATATCACTTTAGTTGTTTTACCAACTTTGATTGTAATAAGGGTGAAGACCCAAATCTTGAATTTTGTATAAGCTCCACCATGTACTGATGGCGTATAATAAGTCATGCCGGGTTATGATGAACACGAGATGATCAAAAACTGGCGACGAGTAGTCAAAGCCAGGCCGGGTTGATAAACTCCGGTTTGATAATAAAGTTTGTCAACTTGTAGTTGAAAACCAAGCCGGGTTAACAAACACCGGGTTAATATGATGACTGAAAAGCCATACCAGATCAAAGATACCGGTTTTAACATTGAAGTCATCAAAAGAAATATAGTGACAAATGCAAATAAAACCGTGTAGTCGAGGCTTTTCGAGGGCTGCCAGGCCCGAATCCGAGGCTTTTCATGGGCTGCCAGGCCGCTGAGTTAAACCATTTGACAAAGCCTTTTAAGATGGGCCTCCAACTAACCAATCACCGTTTTAACTTTGACAAGTTCAGGGTCTCAATGAGAGTAACTGTCAAACGTTCGGAGGGTCATGCCAGGATTACCTGGATAGGAGTGGCTTACTTGATGAAGGCAGGTTAACCCGGGGTTTTAGGTAAATATACCAGGCTTCCAAGCCGTGGGTCGATACCCAGCTACAAGGGTCCTTTCAAACTCTTTGTTACTTTACACAAAGAGCCCCCAAGTAATGTGATGAGCTGTGCTCATTGGGTGCCTATGTTTGAGCTGTGCATAGCATCCAGACTCTCTTTGGGCCCTTGGGTGTGAAGCTCCCAAGCTGTATTGTGGCATGATAGCCGGTTTAACAGGTAGTACTCCACTTTTTCAGCTGAAGCCCCCATGTAACACAAAAGATATTTGAGAGAAAACAGCAGAGGCCCTGGTTATAGCAAGGATGCTAGTTTATTTTATTGATCATAATATATACATTGTCGAAATATGTACATAAGAAAAGCCTATGGCTCAAGTGTAGTAAGGCCGTAGGAGCGCTATGTTCCATGGCCGCCGGGTCTCGTCCTCAGATGTGCGTGAGTTGTCTCGAACGTCAATGAGGTAGTATGATCCGTTGTGCAGATTTTTGCTGACCACAAAGGGTGCTTCCCAAGGCGGGGATAACTTGTGCATGTCGGACTGATCCTGGATGAGCCGGAGCACCAAATCGCCTTCTTGAAAGGTTCTTGTCCTAACCCGGCGGCTGTGATAACTCCGCATGTCTTGTTGATAAACCGCCGAACGGGCTAAAGCCATATCCCGTTTCTCATCTAACAGGTCCAACACCTCCTGGTGTGCTTGCTCATTTTCTGCTTCAACATAATTAGCAACCCGGGGCGAATCGTGACGAATATCACTTGGGAGGATCGCCTCTGCCCCGTACACCATGAAGAAAGGTGTGTAACCCGTCGATCTGTTGGGGGTGATGTTAATGCTCCATAAGACAGAAGGCAATTCTTCCACCCAACAACCTGGCGTCCGCTTTAAAGGGACTGTCGGTGTCAAAACCGGCGGATCTCGGGTAGGGGGTCCCGAACTGTGCGTCTAGGCGGATGGTAAAAGGAGACAAGGGACACGATGTTTTTACCCAGGTTCGGGCCCTCTCGATGGAGGTAATACCTGACTCCTGCTTGATTAATATTGATGATATGGGTAGTACAAGAGTAGATCTACCACAAGATCAAGGAGGCTAAACCCTAGAAGCTAGCCTATGGTATGATTGTTGTTCGTCCTACAGACTAAAACCCTCCGGTTTATATAGACACCGGATAGGTTAGGGTTACACAGAGTCGGTTACAATGGCAGGAGATCTACATATCCGTATCGCCAAGCTTGCCTTCCACGCCAAGGAGTGTCCCATCCGGACACGGGACGAAGTCTTCAATCTTGTATCTTCATAGTCTTGGAGTCAGGCCGTTATGATAGTTTAGCTATCCGGACACCCCCTAGTCCAGGACTCCTTCAGTAGCCCCTGAACCAGGCTTCAATGATGACGAGTCAGACGCGCATATTGTCTTCGGCATTGCAAGGCGGGTTCCTCCTCCGAATACTTAATAGAAGGTTTTGAACACAAGGATAGTGTCCGGCTCTGCAAAACAAGTTCCACATACCAGCGTAGAGAGAATAACTTTTTGCACAGATCTGCTGACGTATTCTGCGAAGTGACATCACACCTCGGCCAGGCCTTTATATGAATCATTTTATACTGTTCCACCTCAGCGCATTTAGCGAGGCGGTTTCCCTGGCACGTCTTATCAAAGCATTGATCGTGCCCCCTTATTCCGGGATTCCCATCAATACGGACGTGGGTAACCCATCCGCGCCATTGATTACGGTGCTTGGGAGATAAGCGAGTTTTACCAGGCTGGTGGGGGACACATAACTTCGTCCGTCCATATACGGGGATAAGGATCCACCTTTTCACCTACGCCTTCTTCCTCCTTTGCTCATCCATTTCCGTGCACTCGAGCTCCAGCGCCCAAGGCCGCACATCCCACCTCAACCTTCTCCAACCATGTCAGGAGCGGGAGGCAGGTGGATGGCCTCCTCCGTCACGGAGGGGCACATCACAAGACTGTGGGAGGCCGGATATTTGTCCGGCGACATCGCGCACAGGCTGCCTGATGCGGGGCAGCTCATTCCAACCCCCAGGCCCCATGAGAGGGTGGTGTTTCTCCCCCACTTCCTCCGCGGACTAGATTTTCCACTTCACCCATTTGTCCGGGGGCTCATGTTCTACTACGGCCTGGACTTCCATGACCTGGCCCCGAATTTCATCCTCAACATCTCGGCGTTTAACGTCGTGTGCGAGGCCTTCCTCTGCATCCAGCCCCACTTCGGCCGATGGCTGAAGACCTTCAATGTCAGGCCGAAGGTTGTGGGCGGCCGTCAAGCGGAGTGCGGAGGCGCCATGGTTGGCAAGATGGACAAAGTCCTATGGCTCGAGAGCTCCTTTGTGGAGACAATAAAGGGGTGGCAATCGGGGTGGTTCTATATCACCGAGCCGCGCAACCCCAAATGGGCGGCGGCCCCCGAATTCAGATCTGGCTTCCCCACACGGATCTCGTCATGGAAAGAGACGGGCTTGACTTGGGGCAATTCGGACGAGCTATCCGGACTCCAAACATGCGTCCAAAACCTGGTGGACAAGAATCTCAGGGTTGTCGATGTAATCCAGGTGATGCTCATCTGCCGGATTCTCCCATGCCAACAACGGGCCTTCAATTTGTGGGAGTTCGATCCGGCACAGCTCCGGACCTTGAGCCGGCTCTTCGACACTACGTACGAAGATGTCTGGAAGGTGCTGTTCAAGGGCGCCGAAGCCCCCGTATCCGCTAACAAAGATCGCGGATACATCTCGCGGCGTCAAGCCGGCGAGGTAAGTTATTTTACCCTTTACGGGACTCTTTTTTCATAGATTGACTCTATGTGGGATCTAAAACTCCCCAATCTTTGACAGGACTGGCTGAAGACGTCCAGACAGATTAACTGTCCGGCTCCTTTGCCGGAAGACCCAGCGGACGCCCGATTGACGGGGCCGCTGGGTCCGGTACCCCATGTGGTGCCGCAGAAGAAGGCCAAGAGGAGGCCACAGGAACTCGAAGGAGCTCCCGACGCCAGGTGCTCTCAGATTTTGAAGCAGAATCTTCTCCTGAGGACGAGGAGGAGGAAAAAGAAGCTTCTCCCCCAGCGGGGAGGAGAGGAAAAGGAAGGCCGCCCCAACTGGGGATGCCGGAGGGTCCAAGAAGGGAAGAACCCTTCCTCCGGACTTCTCCAGTGACGTCGACAACGACGAGGAGGAGTGGCAAACAAGGGCCAAGCCCCTGGCGAGATCGTAAGTGTCCGGATACCCATGGCTTTTTTATCATTGCATAGTGTTCTCTAATGTCGAACAATCATGCAGCCCGCCCAAGGGCGAGTTCGCCGCTTCGTCAAGCGGGTCCCTGAGTTCGTCGGAAATGAAGAGTACTTCACTTCCGGCCGCCTCCTCACCTCACGCCACGGACGACGCCGCGGTGGGGCCCCAAGGGGTGCTTGGTCAAGAGGAGGTGGCGCAGGAGGTGCCGCAAGGCAACCTCCCGGACTCCAGGCGCGTGGGGGGGGGGGGGCGAGACCCCCAGGGGCTCTAAGCCCGAACCTTGTCCGGACTCCATGCCGGAACCTTCAGCGGTTCCGGAGTCCGGCAAGTGGTCCCTTCGCAAGAAGGGTAAGACGCCGGTGTCCTCCGTCCAACCGGAGGCACCGAATAGCTTACTGGAGGCGCTTAACAGCGCTTCCATCGAGGAGGAGCACCGCACTGTTATGAGTGCGGTGATCCGGACAGTTCAGTCCGCCAAGAGTGGGCTGGCCAAAGCCTGTACCAGCCTTCTAACAGGCTTTGAGGTAAGTTTAGAATATGTAAAAATATTACCGCATAGACAATAGCCCCTGATGCTTAGTTTGGTGTTCGGAAAGAAAAGCCGGACTAAGGATCTAAAAAGATATACGCAGGAGTCTAACATAAGTATGTCAATATGGGAATGCAGGCTACGCTGCTGACCTCTGCCGCACTGACTGCGGAGGTCGATGCATTGAAGCAATGCCTCGAGCGGTCCGAGAACGAGCTCGGCCTTGCCAAGAAGCAGCTCGAGGACAAGGAAGGTAAGTAATACCTTATTAAAGAAATACCTTATAGAAAGGTTTCAGTTGCAAAAAATAACATGAGTAACATGGGTACTGCAGGGGCCACGAACGAGGTGGCGACCCTGAAGGAAGCGGTGTCCGTGGCCGAAAACAAAGCGGCCGCGGAGCGCACCGAGCGAGAGAAGGGGGAGGCGCAGCTGGCCAAGGTACGGCAAGAGCTCCAAGCTCTCGTGGAAAAACACGAGAGTTTGGAGCGTGACTCGAAGACTCGAGAGTCTGAGCTCGCCTCGGCTCTTGAGAGTGCCAAAGCTGCTAAGGCCGAGGCCCAAAAAGCCCTCCAAGAGATTGAATCATTAAAGAAGATAGCGGCGGGTAAGGCATTCTGTATGCAAAGCAAGCATGTGAAAGTGAATTACCTATTACTTACCCGGATTCGGAGCTCTCTAGGAGCATTCGCAGATTTGCCCCAAAGTGTGTCTGATGCTGCCGCATTCTACCGCGCCAAGGAGGGGAGCTCGACGGAAAAGGTGTTCTGGTCTCAGTATGCTGAGGCCGGACATCCGGTGCCCCTGAGCGACCAGCTGAAGCAGCTGGTCGAGCTCCACAAGGACGCCGAACAGGCCATGAAGGGCTTTATAGTTCGGCTGTGGCCATTGGAAGCCATGCCTGGGAGCTACTTCGGCTTAGTGCAGCGGCTGGTGGACGCCTGTCCATGGATTGAAGTCATCAAGTGCTCCGTCTGCATTGAAGGTGTCCGTCGGGTTCTTGCCCATGCTAAAGTGCACTGGGGCAAGCTGGATGCGGAGAAGCTTGGGACGGACGGGCCACCGAAGGGCAAGGAGCATCGCACGCCCGAAATGTACTATGAGGGCCTCCTGAAGGGTGCCCGCCGAATAGCGGATGAGTGCTCCAAAGATGTAATTTTTGAATAGACTCGCATTTGTTATCCTGTACGATGAAAACTTGTTCATATGCGCTAAGCAACGGTTGTTAATTTAAAATATTACCTTCTGTGCGGCCGTTTATCAAATTTGAGAGATGGCAAGTCGTTGGCTTCAGCCCCCATGCCACGAGTGCTGGGGTGTTCGGGATAAACTTGAGCACTGTTGTTCCCATTCTTGGGTCCATCTAGGGAGGCGCTCAACAGAACGAACAAGGCAACCGGACTTATAATGCTTGAACACTCTCACTTAGCCATAGAATTCTATAATTTTAAATTTCGGTGAAGCCCCTAGTATTTGGAAGACCGAGTTCGGGGCGCTATCCACGCCTTGGCCGGACAATTCCGGTTCCTCGCTCTAAGCGGCATAAGTCTTTAGGAACCCGAAAAAACCTCTCGAACATCGACCGGCTCTCGCCCTATCATGACGGTCAGTTTTAGCTTTCTCCACTGAGGTGCTCGACCCAGCTCAACTGGGGCACAATCGCAGTGGTTCTCCCGGTGCTACCTTAGCCGATATAACGGAATGTAAGGTACCAAAACACGGGAGCCGGGCAAACCCAACTATTGACCCAAGACATGATTCGGAGCCGATTCATATAATGCTATAAGTTCGGGGTGCCACACTTGTGAAAGTGTTCGGACTTATCACACCATAATTTTGGGGTACTTAAGCCCCTGGTGTATTGGCCGTACCAAAGTGTACGGGTGCGTAATGTCATGAAATGAACATATATGTAGATAAAGAAAAGAGTGCAATAATAGGCAAAAGCTATGTATTGTTTATTCAAAAAGGTACTACAATGAAAGCAGAACGATACAAATAGTGCGATAAGCAAGGGATGGGACTATCTAACATGTCCCCCTCCAGGGGCAAGCTGCGGGATGGTATGTAAAACAGGTATAATGCTCGTAATAGAGACCACCTGAACACTCGACGTGGCTTTCTGCTTCCCTGGCTATTGCATCGTGAGTTCGACGATTCTAGTGCCGGACAGGACTTCTGGAAAACGGAGTCCTGAAAGTAAGAAAAAGGAAGAAAAAGGAAAAAGAGAAAAAGAATGACACAATCGGGAGCCCCTGGTGCGGTTGAGCCGAATTTCGGGCGTGCCGTGGTCGGGCCCCTCCCTTTATGCCCATGGTATCTCCAGAGCGTAGTTATGTATGCGTAGTACTGGCTTCGCAATTTTGCAAGGGCTGGGGTTGGGGCCGGATTGCTACGCATGCTTGAATCGTGCCAGGCGGTCTTGTTGTAGGTTACTCCGGGCGCGCTTGACAGTGTCCGGACGCTTAGTGGCCGGACTCGAGAATTGCTGTGAGAGGCTACTTTGTACCTCCGCCGCGAGGGCCGCCGTGTGCTCATCCGTTCGGAGAGAGCGTTCGGTATTTCCATTGACCGTGATTACTCCTCGAGGGCCTGGCATCTTGAGCTTGAGGAATGCGTAGTGCGGCACCGCATTGAACTTTGCAAATGCGGTTCATCCGAGCAGTGCGTGATAGCCAATGCGGAACGGGACGATGTCGAAGCTTAACTCTTCGCTTTGGAAGTTATCCGGGGATCCGAAGACCACTTCGAGTATAACTGAGCCTGTACAATTGGCCTTTACACCCGGTATGACTCCTTTAAAGGTCGTCTTTGTAGGTTTAATCCTTGAGGGGTCTATGCCCATTTTGCACACTGTATCCTGATAAAGCAGGTTCAGGCTGCTACCGCCGTCCATCAGGACTCTGGTGAGGTGAAATCCATCAATAATTGGGTCAAGAACCAATGCGGCGAAACCGCCGTGACGAATGCTAGTGGGGTGGTCCCTTCGATTGAAGGTGATCGGGCGGGAAGACCATGGGTTGAACTTTGGGGCGACTGGCTCCATCACATATACGTCCCTTAGTGCACGCTTCCGCTCCCTTTGGGTATGTGGGTTGCGTATATCATGTTCACCGTCCGCACTTGTGTGGGAAAACCCTTTTGTCCTCTATTGTTCGGCGGCCGGGGCTCTTCCTCATCATCGCTATGCATCCCCTTGTCATTGAGTTCGGCGCCTAACTTGCCTGCTTGCTTGAACACCCAACAATCCCTGTTGGCGTGATTGGCTGGTTTTTCGGGGGTGCCATGTATCTGGCACAAGCGATCGAGTATTCGGTCCAAGTTGGATGGGCCCTGGGTATCTCTTTTGAATGGCTTCTTCCGCTGACCGGGTTTAGAGCCTCTGAATCCGGCATTGACGGCCGTATCTTCAGCATTATCGCCGTTAATGCGGCGCTTGTTCTTGTTGCGATGCGACCTGCCATTGCTGTCCTTGGTATCCGAACTATCACGGTGTTTGGCCAAGTTGTTGCTGCGAGCTAGCCGGCTGTCCTCTCCCGCACAAAAGGGGGTCATGAGTGTTGTGAGGGCCGCCATGGATTTCAGCTTTTCCTGTCCTAGGTGCCGGGCAAGTCGTTCGTCGCGGATGTTATGTTTGAAGGCTTCAAGGGCCTCTGCATCCGGACAATCAACGATTTGATTTTTCTTTGTTAGGAACCGTGTCCAGAATTGTCTGGCCGATTCTTCTGGCTGCTGAATTATATGGCTGAGGTCATCGGCGTCTGGTGGTCGCACATATGTGCCCTGGAAGCTATCAAGGAATGCCGCTTCCAGGTCCTCCCAACAACCAATTGATTCTGCTGGCAAGCTGTTGAGCCAATGCCAAGCTGGTCCTTTAAGCTTGAGTGGGAGGTATTTGATGGCATGTAGATCATCACCGCAGGCCATGTGGATATGAAGGAGATAGTCCTCGATCCAGACCACAGGATCGGTGGTACCATCGTATGATTCGATGTTTACAGGTTTGAAGCCCTCGGGGATTTGATGATCCATTGCTTCATCTGTGAAGCATAGTGGGTGTGCGGCGCCTCTGTATTGGGCTATATCACGATGTAGCTCATATGAGCTTTGTCTACTGTGTTCAGCCCGGCCGGGTTTGCTGTATCCGGCGCGACGGTAATCATTCCGCGTCATTGGGCGCCCACGCGATCTGTAGATCGATCTTGTATGTTTTGCCTTATCCTCCAATATATCTCGCAAGTCCGGCACGTTTTCCTGTGCCTTGGTACTTTTTGAGCGGCATCGGGGTGTGGCTTGAGCGGAGGGCCGAGAGGCTTCTCTGTCGCGGCCACGCGGTGGCCGGTCTACCATGTCGTGCGCTGGTGACTTGGGTGCTTCCTCCTCTGATCGAGGCAACGGCCTGCGTTTGGGGTAGCTTTTGGAGGGGCGTTCGAGTTCATACTCTTTGGCTGCAAGGACTTCAGTCCATCTATCAGCTAGCAGGTCTTGGTCAGCTCTAAGCTGTTGCTGCTTTTTCTTGAGGCTGCTTGCCGTGGCTATAAGCCTGCGTTTGAAACGCTCCTGTTTGGCGGGATCCTCAGGCACGACAAATTCGTCATCGTCGAGGCTTGCCTCATCTTCGGAGGAAGGCGCATAATTATCGTCCTCGACCTCTCTTTCTGCCGCACTGTCGTGCGGACTTGCTTCTCCCTCCTCCTGCGCTGAGTCCTGCTGGAGGGGGTTGTCTTCGGCACTCTCCGCGGTGTTATTATCTCCTGTGCCGGAATCACCGTTTTTATTGTGACGGGATTTAGAGCGGCGCCGCTGACGTCGGCGCTTCGGTTGCTTCTTGGAGGGGTCATCCTCCATTGTTCCATCGCTGTTCCTATCTTTTGGGATGTCCACCATGTATATGTCATATGACGAGGTGGCCTTCCAGTGCCCTGTAGGCGCTGGGTCTTGGTCGTCTCCGGCATCGTCGTCCATACCGTTGATGTCTTCGGAGTCGAAGTCGAGCATGTCGGTTAAATCATCGATAGTGGCTACAAAGTGGGTGGTGGGTGGGCGTTGAATTTCTTTGTCCGTATCCCAACCTTCCTGTCCGTAGTCCGGCCAGGGCTCTCCGGATAAAGAGAGAGACTTTAGTGAATTCAGGATGTCGCCAAAGGGCGAGTGCTGAAAGATGTCCGCGGCAGTGAACTCCATAACCGGCGCCCAATCGGATTCGATTGGCAGGGGCGTGGAGGGTTCGGAGTCTGGAGAGGAGTCCAGCACCCTGGAGTCAAGGTCTTCGCAAAGGACAGGGATGGAGTTCGGCTCAATCGCCGTAGAGATCATAGCCCCCGAGGCGGTGTCCAACCACTCATCCTCGATCGGGGAATCCGGCTCTGGATTAAGGGTCGGAGCGGATGCTGGTGCGGCCTCCAGGGCACTGTTCGGCTGCAGAGCTAGATCATGCCCATTGAGACAGTGCGGCACGCTCGGCTGCGGCTCGAATCCGTCAAAAATCAAGTCTCCGCGGACGTTGGCTGTCGGTGTCAAAACCGGCGAATCTCGGGTAGGGGGTCCCGAACTGTGCGTCTAGGCGGATGGTAACAAGAGACAAGGGGCACGATGTTTTACCCAGGTTCGGGCCCTCTTGATGGAGGTAAAACCCTACGTCCTGCTCGATTGATATTGATATTGTGGATGTTTACAAGAGTGGATCTACCACGAGATCAAGGAGGCTAAACCCTAGAAGCTAGCCTATGGTATGATTGTAAGGGTTGTTGATGTTGTTCCAGTCCTACGGACTAGAGCCATCCGGTTTATATAGACACCGGAGAGGGCTAGGGTTACATAGAGTCGGTTACAATGGTAGGAGATCTACATATTTGTATCGCCAAGCTTGCCTTCCACGCCAAGGAAAGTCCCATCCGGACACGGGGGGAAGTCTTCAATCTTGTATCTTCATAGTCTTGGAGTCCGGTCGATGATGATAGTCCGGCCAATGATAGTTCGGCTGATGATGATAGTCCGGCTATCCGGACACCCCCTAATCCAGGACTCCCTCAGTAGCCCCTGAACCAGGCTTCAATGACGATAAGTCCGGCGCGTATATTGCTTGGCATTGCAAGGCGGGTTCCTCCTCCAAATGATAGAAGATTGTGAACACCAGGATAGTGTCCGGCTCTGAAAAATAAATTCCACATTCCACCGTAGAGAGAATAATAATATATACACAAGTTCAATCTGCTGACGTTTTTTTTGTGGCATGACGTCACACCACTACCAAGCCATTACTCGAATTGTTTTTTACTTTACCACCTCAGCGCATTTAGCAAAGCGGTTTCCTTGGCACGTCTTGTCGAAGCAGAGATCGTGTTTCCCCTTAATCCGGGATTCTCATCAATACGGATGTGGGTAACCCAACCGCGCCATTGATGGTGACCCTTGGGAGATAAGCGAGTTTTATCAGGCCGGTGGGGGACGTGTAGACTTCGCCCGCCCATATAAGGGATAAGGATTGACCTTCTCACATACGCCTTCTTCCTCCTTTGCTTATCCATCTCCGCGCACTCGAGCTCTAGCGCCGAAGTTCGCGCATCTCATCTCAACCTTCTCCGACCATGTCCGGAGCAGGAGGTAAATAGTTGGCCTCCACCGTTAAGGAGGAGCACATCGCCAAACTGCGCGGCGCCGGATACCTCTCCGGCGACATCGCGCACCGGCTGCCCGACGAGGGGCAGCTCATCCCCACCCCCAGGCCCCATGAGCGGGTCGTCTTTCTTCCCCACTTCCTCCGCGGACTGGGCTTTCCACTTCACCCCTTTGTCCGGGGGCTCATGTTCTACTATGGCCTGGATTTCCATGATCTGGCGCCGAACTTCATCCTCAACATCTCGGCGTTTATCATCGTGTGCGAGGCCTTCCTCTGCATCCAGCCCCACTTCGGCTTGTGGCTCAAGACCTTCAATGTCAAGCCGAAGGTAGTGAAGGGCACTCAAGCGGAGTGCGGAGGCGCCATGTTGGGATAGATGCCCAATGTCCTTTGGTTCAAAGGGGCCTTCGTGGAATCCGTCAAGGGGTGGCAATCGGGGTGGTTCTATATCACCGAGCCGCGTGACCCTACATGGGCGGTGGCCCCCGAGTTCAGATCTGGTATCCCCACGCAGCTCACCTCCTGGAAAGAGAAGGGTTTGCTGTGGGGTAGTTCGGAGGAGCTGACGGGACTCCAAGCCTGTATCCAGAAGCTGGTGAAGAAGCTTAGGCTGGTTAACGTGGTCCAAGTCATGCTCGTCCGCCGGATTCTCCCATGCCAAGAGCGGGCATTCAATGTGTGGGAGTTCGATCCGGAACAGCACCAGGCGCTGAGAAAGCTCTTCGACACGATGTACGAAGGCCCCTGGAGGGTGCTGTTCAAGGGCGCCGAAGCCCCCGCATCCGCGACGGAAGATCGTGGATTTCGCTCGCAGCGCCAAGCCAACGAGGTAAGTGATTCTACCCCTTTACGGGACACTTGCTTTTCATAGTTTGACTCTATGCGGGTTTTAATTTCCCCTTTTCCTTTGACAGGACTGGATGAGGAAGGCGGAACAGATTATCTGTCCGGCTCCTATGCTAGAAAATCCAGTAGACGCCCGTCTAGCGGGGCTGCTGGTTCGGGCACCGCACGTGCTGCTGGAGAAGAAGGCCAAGAAGGAGGCCACGGGTGCTCGAAAGAGTGCCCGTTTTCTGGTGTCCGACGACTCGGGGGCGGACTCCTCCCCCGAAAATGAGGAGGAGAAAGAGGACTCTCTCCCAGAGGAGGGAGAGAGGAAGGGGAAGGCTTCCCCAACAGGGGAGGCCGAAGGGTCCAAGAGGGGAAGGACTATTCCCCCGGACAGCTCCGCCAACATCAACGTTGGCGAGGAAGAATGGCCTTCAAGGGCCAGGCCGCCGGCGAGATTGTAAGTATCCGGATTCCTGAATGATTTATAATTTCTTTTTCTGCGTCACATAGTGTCATTCTGATGCCGCGTGCTGCCTGTAGTCCGGCCAATGATGATCTCCCCGCTTCATCGAGCTGGTCGTTGGCTCCGTCGGATGTAGACTCCATCCCGACCGCCTCCACCCCTCGCGACACCGAGGATGCCGAGGTGGGATCCCAAGAAGGGACCCATCAGAGGGACGCTCCGGAGGCGCCACAAGGCGTCCTCCCGGACTTTGCGCCGGACTCCACATCAGAACCCGCAGTGGATCCGGAGTCCGGCCGGCGGCCCCTTCGAACGAAGGGCAAGACCGTGATGCCGGCGGCTTCCGTCCAACCGGAGGCGCCGGTCAATTTGTTGGAGGCGCTGCAGAGCGCTTCCATCGAGGAATAACACCGCACTATTATGAGTGCGGTGATTCAGAAGGTGCAGCTTGCCAAGGGCGGGCTGACCGAAGCCTGCAGTAGCCTTCTATCAGGCTTTGAGGTAAGAAGTTAAAAATATGCAATGTAATACCGCATAGACAATAGCCCCTGATGCTCGGTTCGGTATACGCAGGGTTGCTAAAAAATTATGTCAATATGGGTTGCAGGCTGCGCTGCTGACCTCTGCCGCACTGACTGCGGAGGTCGGTGCTTTGAAGCAGGAGCTCGAGCGGTCCGAACAAGAGCTCGGCCGCGCCAGGAAGCAGCTCCAGGACAAAGAACGTGATTAACACCACTTTGAATTTGTACCTTACAGAAAAGGATTTAGGTTGCAATAAAAAAGAACAAGGATAACATGGGTACTGCAGGGGCCACGAACGAGGTGGCGACCCTGAAGGAGGCCGTGTCCGCGGCCGAACGCAATGCGGCCACGGAACGGGCAGAGCGAGAAAAACAAGAGGCGCGGGTGGCGGCGGTTCAGCAAGAGCTCCAGGCTCTCATGAAAAAACATGAGAGTTTGGAGCGTGACTCAAAGACTCGAGAGTCCGAGCTTGCCTCGGCTCTCGAAAGTGCCAAAACTGCCAAGGCCGATGCCCATAAGTCCCTTAAGGAAATTGAGTTGATGAAGAAGATAGCGGCGGGTAAGGCATTTTTCATGCAAAGCAAGCATGTGAATGTAAATTACGTGTTACTTACCCGAATTCGGAGCTCTCCAGGGGCGTTTGCAGATCTGCCTTGCAGCGTGTTTGATGCCACTGCATTCTACCGAGCCGAGGAGGGGAGCTCAATGAGAAGGTCTTCTGGTCTCAGTATGCTGAGGCCGGCCATCCGGTGCCCCCTAGCGACCAGCTGAAGTAGCTGGTCGAGCTCCACAAGGTGGCCGAGCAGGCCATGAAGGGCCTCGTAGTCCGGCTGTGGCCTGGAGAGGCCATGCCTGGGAGCTACTTCGGCCTCGTGCGACGGCTGGTGGATGCGTGCCCCTGGGTGGAGGTTATCAAGCGCTCCGCCTGTATTGAAGGTGCTCGTCGGGCCCTTGCCCGCGCAAAGGTGCATTGGGGCAAGCTGGATGCGGAGAAGCTAATCTCTGACGCGCCGCCAGCAGGCAAGGAATATCGTACGCCCGAAATGTACTATAAGACTGTCCTGAAGGGTGCCCGCAAGATTGCGGATGAGTGCCCCAGGGATGTAATTTTTGAGTAAATTCGCAATGTGTTATCCTGTGCGCTGAAAACTTTGTTCATATGCGCGAAGCAACGCTTGTTAATGTAAAATATTACCTTCTATGCGGCCGCTTATTAAATCTGAGAGATGGCAAGTCGTCGGCTTCAGCCCCCATGCCACTAGTGCTGGGGTGTTCGGGATAAACTTGAGCACTCTTGTTCCCATTTTTGGGTCCATCTAGGGAGGCGCTCAACACAACAAACAAGGCAACCGGACTTATAGTGCTTGAACACTCTCACTTAGCCATAGAATTCTATAATTTTAAATTTCGGCGAAGCCCCTAGTATTCGGAGGACCGAATTGGGGCGCTATCCACGCCTTCGTCGGACATTGTCTGGAACTTCGCTCGAAGCGGCGTAGGTCTTTAAGGACCCGAAAGGACATCTCGAACAGCGACCAGTCTCTCGCCTTATCTTGACAGTCAGTTTTAGCTTTCTCCACTGAGGCGTTAACCCGGCTCAACCAGGGCGCAATCGCAGTGGTTCTTCTAGTGCTACCTTAGCCGATAGAACGGAACGTAAGGTGCCAAACATGGGAGCTGGGCAAACCCAACTATTGACCCAAGACATGATTCGGAGCCGATTCATATAATGCTATAAGTTCGGGGTGCCGCACTTGTGAAAGTGTGCGGACTTTATCACACCATAATGCGGAGAACATAAGCCCCTGGTGTATTTGGCCATACCAAAATGTACGGATGCAGCATGTCGTAAATGAACACACACACACACACACACACACACACACACACACACACATATATATATATATATATATATATATATATAAGGTAATGCAATTATAAGCAAAAAAGTGCTGCATTTTATTCGAGAAGATATGCTATGAGTGTGGAATGATACAAATAGTACGGAAAGCAAGGGATTGGACGAATTAAAGGCGTCTCCCTCCAGGGGTAGGCCACGGAATGTTGTATTTAACAAATTTAATGCTCGTGAGTTCGGCATCATGAGTTCGGCAGGTTCGCCGCCGGACTAAGTTCTGTATAAAGAAGAGAGAAATAAAAGAAAAAAGGGCAACACACTTGGGAGCCCCAGGTGTGGTCGAGCCCCACTCTGGGTCTGTTGTGGTTGTGCCTTTCCCCCTATGCCCATGGTATCTCCAGGGCGTAATTATGTACGCGCAGAGTTTGTTTTACAAATATGCGAGGGCTGGGGTTGAGGCCGCATTGCTATGCGTGCTCGGAGCGTGCCAGGTGGTCTTGGTTGATGTTGCTCCGGGCGCGTTTGGCCGTGTCCGGTCGTTTAACGGCTGGACTCAAAAATTTCCTTAAAAGGCTGCTCTGTACTTCTGCCGCGAGAGCCGCTGTATGTTCCTCCGTTCGGAGGGAGCGTTCCGTGTTTCCATTGACCGTGATGACTCCACGAGGGCCTGGCATCTTGAGCTTAAGGTATGCATAATGCGGCACCGCGTTGAATTCTACAAACGCGGTTCGTCCGAGCAGAGCGTGATAGCCGCTGCGGAACGGGACTATGTCGAAGATTAACTCCTTGCTTCGGAAATTATCCGGGGATCCGAAGACCACTTCCAGTGTAACTGGGCCTATACAATTGGCCTCGACACCTGGTATGACACCTTTGAAGGTTGTCTTTGTAGGTTTAATCCTTGAAGGGTCTATGCCCATCTTGCGCACTGTATCCTAATAAAGCTGGTTCAGGCTACTGCAGCCGTCCATCAGGACTCTCGTGAGGTGAAATCCATCGACGATTGGGTCTAAAACCAATGCGGCGAATCCGCCATGGCGGATACTGGTCGGATGGTCTCTTCGATCGAAAGTGATCGGGCAAGAGGACCATGGGTTGAATTTTGGGGCGACTGGCTCCATCGCGTATATGTCCCTTAGTGCACGCTTCCGCTCCCTCTTGGGAATATGCATTGCGTATATCATGTTTACTGTCCGAACTTGAGGGGGGAATCCCTTTTGTCCTCTGTTGTTCGGCGGCCGGGTCTCTTCCTCGTCATCGCTGTGTAGCCCCTTGTCACTGTTTTCGGCGATTAATTTGCCTGCCTGCTTGAATACCCAACAATCTTTGTTGGTGTGGTTAGCTGGCTTTTCGGGGGTTCCATGTATTTGACAGGAGCGGTCGAGTATTCGATCCAAATTGGATGGGCCCGGAGTGGTTCTTTTGAATGGCTTCTTCCATTGACCGGGTTTGGAGCCTCGGAATCTGGCGTCGACTGCCGTATCCTCATTGCTGTCGCCGTTAATGCGGCGTTTGTTTTTGTTTCGACGCAACCTGCCATTGCGGTCCTTGGTATCCGGACTGCCAGCGTTTTTGCTGAGGTTGTTACTGCGAGCTAGCCAGCTATCCTCTCCCGCACAGAAGAGGGTCATTAGTGATGTGAGGGCTGCCATGGATTTCGGCTTCTCCTGTCCTAGGTGCCGGGCCAGCCACTCGTCGCGGATGTTATGTTTGAAGGCAGCGAGGGCCTCTGCATCCGGACAGTCAACAATTTGATTTTTCTTTGTTAAGAACCGTGTCCAGAATTGCCTGGCCGATTCGTCTGGCTGCTGGATTATGTGGCTTAGGTCATCTACGTCCGGTGGTCGCACGTACTTGCCCTGGAAGTTGTCGAGGAATGCGGCTTCCAGGTCCTCCCAGCATCCAATTGACTCTGCGGGCAGGCTGTTAAGCCAGTGCCGGGCTGGTCCTTTGAGCTTGAGCGGGAGATATTTGATGGCGTGAAGATCGTCGCCGCGGGCCATATGTATATGGAGGAGATAATCCTCAATCCAAACCGCGGGGTCTGTTGTGCCATCGTAGGATTTGATATTAACGGGTTTAAACCCTTCAGGGATTTGATGATCCATTACTTCATCAGTGAAGCATAGTGGGTGTGCGGCGCCTCTGTATTGAGCAATATCACGACATAGCTCGAGAGAGCGTTGTCTGCTGTGTTCGGCCTCGCCGGAGTAGTTGTATCCGGCGCGACGATATTCGTCGCGGGTCTTGGGGCGCCCACGTGATCCATAGATAGAACTAGATTGTCTTGCCTTGTCCTCCAATATATCCCGCAGGTCCGGCGCGTTCCCCCGTGGCTTCATGCTTTTTGAGCGATGCCGGGGTATGGTTTTGGTGGAGGGCTTGCATGCCTCTCTATCGCGGCCACGAGGTGGCCGGTCTGCCGTATTGTGCGCTGGTGATGCAGGTTTCTACGCTTCCTCCTCTAATCGGGGGAGCAACTTGCATTTTGGGTAACTTTTGGAGGGGCGTTCGAGTTCATACTCTTCGGCCGCGAGGACCTCAGTCCATCTGTCGGTCAGTAGGTCTTGATCAGCTTGAAGCTGTTGCTGCTTTTTCTTTAGGCTGTTTGCCGTGGCTATTAGCCTGCGTCTGAAACGCTCTTGTTCGATGGGATCCTCAGGTACGACGAATTCGTCGTCGTCGAGGCTTGCCTCGTCTCCGGAGGGAGGTAAGTAATTGTCATCCTCGACCTCTTCGTCTGCCGCCCTCTCGTGAGGGCTTGCTTCTGCCTCCTCCTGCGCTGGATCGTGCTGGAGGGAGTTGTCTTCGGCACTTTCTGGGGTGTTATTATCTCCTATGCCGGAATCTCCATTCTTGCCGTGGCAGGATTTAGAGCGGCGCCGCTGACGTTGGCGCTTGGGCTGTTTCTTTAAGGAATCGGACTTCGTTGCTTCTTCGCCGTCCCCATCTTTTGGGGTGTCCACCATGTATATGTCGTATGACGTGGTGGTCTTCCAGTGTCCTGTAGGCATTGGTTCTTGGTAGTCTCCGGCATCGTCGTCCATACCGTCAATGTCTTTGGAGTCGTAGTCGAGCACGTCAGTTAAATCGTCGATGGTGACTACGAAGTGGGTGGTGGGTGGGCTCTGAATTTCTTTGTCATCCGCGTCCCAACCGTCCAGGCCGTAGTTCGGCCAGGGCTCTCCGGATAGCGAGAGATGCTTCAGTGAATTTATGATATCGCCGAACTGCGAGTGCTGAAAGATGTCCGCAGCGGTGAATTCCATGATCGGCGCCCAATCGGACTCGACTGGCAGGGGCGCTGGAGGTTCGGAGTCCGGCAGGGAGTCCGGCACCTCGGAGTCATGAGATTTATGCGGGACAAGGTAAGTGTTCGGCTCCATCGCCGTAGAAGTTGTAGCTCCCGAGGCGGTGTCCAGCCATCCGTCCTCGATCCGAGCGATCGGCTCTGGACTATGAGTCGGAGTGGATTCGTGTATGGCCTCCAAGGTGTTGTCCGGCGGCAGAGTAGGTCATGTCCATCGTGACAGCGCGGCACGCTCGGCTATGGCTCAGATCCGTCGAAGATCAAGTCCCCATGGATATCGGCTGTGAAGTTTAGGCTTCCAAACCTGACCTGATGGCCAGGGGCGTAGCTTTCGATCTGCTCCAGATGGCCAAGTGAGTTGGCCTGCAGTGCGAAGCCGCCGAATACGAAGATCTGTCCGGGGAGAAAAGTCTCACCCAGGACTGCGTCGTTGTTGATTGAAGAGGCCATCAAGCCTATCGGTGACGACACAGAGGAACTCTCAATGAAAGCACCAATGTCGGTGTCAAAACCGGCGGATCTCGGGTAGGGGGTCCCGAACTGTGCGTCTAGGCGGATGGTAACAGGAGACAAGGGGCACGATGTTTTAGCCAGGTTCGGGCCCTCTTGATGGAGGTAAAACCCTACGTCCTACTCGATTGATATTGATATTGTGGATGTTTACAAGAGTGGATCTACCACGAGATCAAGGAGGCTAAACCCTAGAAGCTAGCCTATGGTATGATTGTAAGGGTTGTTGATGTTGTTCCAGTCCTATGGACTAGAGCCATCCGGTTTATATAGACACCGGAGAGGGCTAGGGTTACATAGAGTTGGTTACAATGGTAGGAGATCTACATATCCGTATCGCCAAGCTTGCCTTCCACGCCAAGGAAAGTCCCATCCGGACACGGGGGGAAGTCTTCAATCTTGTATCTTCATAGTCTTGGAGTCCGGTCGATGATGATAGTCCGGCCAATGATAGTTCGACTGATGATGATAGTCCGGCTATCCGGACACCCCCTAATCCAGGACTCCCACATCGGCCGTATAGTTCAAACTTCCAAATCTGACCTGATGGCCAGGGGCGTAGCTTTCGATCTGCTCCAGATGGCCAAGCGAGTTGGCCCGCAGTGCAAAGCCGCCGAATAACAAGATCTGTCCGGGGAGAAAAGTCTCACCCTAGACCGCATCATTGTTGATGATCGAAGGAGCCACCGGGCCTATCGGTGACGACACAGAGGAACTCTCAATGAAAGCACCAATGTCGGTGTCAAAACTGGCAGATCTCGGGTAGGGGGTCTTGAACTGTGCGTCTAGGCGGATGGTAATAGGAGACAAGGGACACTATGTTTTTACCCAGGATCGGGCCCTCTCGATGGAGGTAATACCCTACTCCTGCTTGATTAATATTGATGATATGGGTAGTACAAGAGTAGATCTACCACGAGATCAAGGAGGCTAAACCCTAGAAGCTAGCCCATGGTATGATTGTTGTTCGTTCTACGGACTAAAACCCTCCGGTTTATGTAGACACCGGATAGGTTAGAGTTACATAGAGTTGGTTACAATGGTAGGAGATCTACATATCCGTATCGCCAAGCTTGCCTTCCACGCCAAGGAGAGTCCCATCCGGACACGGGACAAAGTCTTCAATCTTGTATCTTCATAGTCTTGGAGTCCGACCGTGATGATAGTTCGGCTATCCGGACACCCCCTAGTCCAGGACTCCCTCAGGGACCATAAGCCGGGGTTTAATACCCTTCAAGATTTCTTGATTAGCTCTCTCCGCTTGACCGTTTGTCTGGGGGTGCGCCACGGATGCCAAGTCAAGCCGGATGTGTTCTCTCTAACAAAAATCTTCCATCTCACCTTTAGAAAGGTTTGTGCCATTATCCGTGATAATCCTGTGTGGAAAGCCAAAGCAGAAGATAATCTTTTTGAGAAATTGAACCGCCGTAGCCGCATCACACTTGCTGACAGGCTTCGCTTCAACCCACTTGGTGAACTTGTCAACCGCCACCAGCAAGTGGGTCTTCTTATCCTTGGAGCACTTAAAGGGTCCCACCATGTCAAGCCCCCAAGTGGAAAACGGCCAAGTGATGGGAACCATCCTTAATTCTTGAGCCGGAACATGAGCTCTGCGTGCAAACTTCTGACAAGTATCACGTCGCTTTACCAGATCCTCCGCATCAGCATGAGCTGTCAACCAGTAGAACCCATGACGAAAAGCTTTTGCAACCAGGGACTTTGAACAGGCATGATGACCATAGTCCCCTTCATGAATTTCCCGTAGGATCTCTTGGCCTTCTTCCGGAGAAACACAACGCTGAAATACACATGAAATGCTGCAGCGGTGTAATTCGCCATTGTGAATAACCATGGACTTGGATCGCCGGACTATCTGCCGGGCCAGGACTTCATCATCTAGTAACTCGCCCCGGTTCATATACGCTAGATATGGAACCGTCCGATTTGGCACAACGTGTAAAGCGGCTACCAATTGATCTTCCGGATCGGGAACAACCAAATCCTCCTCTGTAGGCAACTTAGTAGACGGGTTATGCAAGATTTCTAAAAAGGTATTGGGAGGTACCGGTTTACGCCGAGATCCAAGCCGGCATAAAGTGTTTGCTGCTTCGTTTTTGCTCCGATCAATATGCTCAACCTGATACCCTTTGAAGTAACCCGCCACAATATCCACCTCATGTGTGTAAACCGCCATGAGTGGATCCTTAGAATCCCAAGTGCCAGAAACTTGCTGAGCCACCAGATCAGAGTCTCCAAAGCATCGTACCCGGCTTAAATTCATCTCCTTGGCCACTCAGAGCCCATGGAGCAGAGCCTCGTACTCAGCTGCATTGTTAGTATAGGGGAACATTAAATGGAGGACATAACGATTTTTATCACCACGAGGGGAAGTAAGAACAACTCCAGCCCCCGAGCCCTCCAATTGCCTGGATCCATCAAAGTGAATAGTCCAGTATGTATTATCCGGTTTGTCCTCTGGCGCTTGTAACTCGGTCTAGTCATTGATGAGATCCACAAGTGCCTGAGATTTGATGGCTGTTCGAGGTACATACTTCAAACGATGTGGACCAAGTTCAATTGCCCACTTTGCAACCCAGCCAGTTGCTTCCCTGTTCTGAATTATATCACCCAACAGAGCTGAACTGACAACTGTAATGGGATGGCCTTGAAAATATTGTTTGAGCTTCCGACTTCTGCCAATGCGGATATCACTGCTTTGACTCGATAAGCACCTCACTGATATAGTAAACCGGCCGTTGAACTGAGTACTCCTTACCAGCCTCCTTGCGTTCCACCACAATTGCCACGCTGACAGCACGGGCATTAGCAGCCACGTACAACAACAAGGGCTCCTTGTCAACCGGAGCAGCGAGGACTGGCGGTTCAGCCAACTGCCGCTTCAAGTCTTCAAACGCCGCTTTAGCCGCATCACTCCAGACGAAGGTGTCTGTTTTCTTCAACATCTGATATAGAGGGATCGCCTTCTCTCCCAAACGGCTGATAAATCGGCTTAGGGCTGCAATTCGACCTGCCAGACGCTGAACATCATTGATGCACGCCGGTTTAGCCAAAGATGTAATAGCTTTGATATTCTCCGGATTAGCCTCAATACCTCTGTTGGACACCAGAAAGCCTAGAAGCTTGCCTGCCGGAACACCAAAGCCACACTTGTCCGGATTGAGCATCATCTTGTAAACCCGCAGATTGTCAAAGGTCTCCTTGAGATCATCTATCAATGTCTCCTTCTTCCTGGATTTTACCACAATGTCATCAACATAAGCATGAACATTGCGCCCAATCTGAGTGTGAAGACAATTCTGCACACAGCGCTAATAAGTTGCCCGGGCACTCTTGAGCTCAAAGGGCATAGAAACATAGCAGAAGGCTCCAAAGGGGGTGATAAAGGCGGTCTTCTCCTGGTCCTTAACTGCCATTTTGATCTGATGATAACCTGAATAAGCATCCAGGAAACTTAAACGCTCACAACCTGCGGTTGCATCAATGATCTGATCAATACGCGGGAGAGCAAAAGGATCGGCCGGACAAGCTTTGTTGAAATCTGTGTAATCCACACACATGCGCCAAGTGCCGTTTTTCTTAAGAACAATCACCGGATTAGCCAACCACTCAGGGTGAAATACTTCAACAATGAACCCAACAGCCAACAGTCGGGCTACCTCTTCACCTATTGCCTTGCATCTTTCCTCATTAAAGCGACGAAGAAATTGCTTGAACGGTTTAAACTTGGGATCAATATTGAGAGTGTGCTCAGCGAGTTCCCTCGGTACACCTGGCATGTCAGAAGGCTTCCATGCAAAAATGTCCCGGTTCTCATGGATGAACTCGATGAGCGCACCTTCCTATTTCAGATCCAGATTTGTGCTGGTGCTAAACTACTTGGACGAATCACCAGGAACAAAGTCAACAAGTTTAATCTCATCAGCCGGTTTGAACGTCAGGTTCAGCTCATGCTCAGTTGTGGGCTTCTTCAGAGGGGTCATATTTGTCGGATCAACATTATCTTTGTAGAACTTCAACTCCTCTGTAGCACAAACCGACTCAGCATAGGCTGCATCACCTTCCTTGCAATCCAAAGCGATTTTACGACTTCCGTGAACCGTAATGGTCCCTTTGTGACCCGGCATCTTGAGCTGCAAGTAAATGTAACATGGCCTTGCCATGAACTTTGCATAAGTCGGTCGCCAAAACAGTGCGTGATACGGGCTCTGGATCCTCACCACCTCAAAGGTCAATGTCTCAGATCGGGAGTCATGTTCATCACCAAACACAACTTCCAAAGCGATTTTACGAACATGATATGCTGATTTGCCTAGTACCACACCATGAAAAATAGTATTGGACGGTTTAAGACTCTTGTCTGTCAACCCCATGCGACGGAAGGTCTCGTAGTACAGAATGTTAATACTGCTCCCTCCATCCATAAGTACCTTGGTGAACTTATAACCTCCCACCTGAGGTGCCACCACCAAAGCTAGATGACCCGGATTATCAACCCGAGGCGGATGATCCTCTCTACTCCACACAATAGGTTCCTCGGACCACCGCAGGTAACATGGTACTGCCGGTTCAATAGTATTAATTAACAGCCCTCTTGTGAAGTTTCTAATCACGCTTGCACAAACTAGTGGTGAATACATGATACTGCCCACCATTTAACTGCTTTGGGTGACTCTGGTAACCCGACTGCTGCTGATTTCCTTGATTACTCTACTGGCTATTACCACCTTGGTTGTTCTGGTTGCCCTGATTATTCTGGAATCTAGAGTTTGAACCGCCACCGCCATGAAAACCTGGACCTGAACCGCCCGATGGACCCTGATCATACCGGAAAAGATCAGAGTTTTTGAACTCCTTCATGATGTGGCAATCTTTCCAGAGATGCGTTGCAGGAACCTCCTTGGTCCCATGCTTTGGGCAGGGTTGATTCAACAAACGCTCCAGATTCATTCCGCCGCCGCGCTGGGGCGGTTTACCCTTACGGCGCTGCACATCTGCTTTACGCTTACCGTTATTCCCATGGCCTCCTTGGTTATGCTGCTGTCCCTTTGCACCGCCATTCTTCTTTCCCTTCTCCGGGTTCTCCTCATCAGAATCGGGATCCTTGGTATTATCAGAATCGGCATACTTGACCTAGGCGGCCATAAGGGTGCCCATGTCATTGCAATGGCGCTTGAGCCGTCCCAACTTCATCTTCAGTGACTTAAACCGTCAATTACGCTCCAAGGTGATGGTTGCCGAGCCAGCATTAATACGGTACGATGAATGCAAGACTTCTGAAACTCGGCGCACCCAATGAGTTGTTGACTCGTTCTCCCCTTGCACACAGGCGTCAAGATCCACAATGGACATAGGCTGTTTACATGTATCCTTGAAATTGGCTATAAACCGGGCCTTCAACTGGTCCCATGACTCAACGGAGTTAGGTGGTAAGTTTTTCAACCAAGTACGGGCTGTCCCCTCTAACATCATCGTGAAATACTTTGCACAAGCCGCTACATCCACGTCCAGCATCTCCATTGCCATCTCATAACTTTCCTCCCACGCCTCGGGCGGTTGATCAGCGGTGTAATTCGGCAGCTTACGCGGGCCCTTGAAATGCTTAGGCAATCGCACATTATGGAGAGCCGGAATAAGACATGGCACTCCCCACGAACTAAAAGCAAGTCCGTTGCCTCGGTCCACTAACGCTGCTGGCTGAACCGGGGCGGGTTGGTATCGACCCATATGTTGTGCTACTAAAGCGGCCTCCCTTCGTGCTCTGCCGTTATCCACCACATCCTGAGCATTTATATCACCACGCGCCTGATTAGGCCCTTGAGGGACGATGCGGCGCCGCGCACTGCTAGACACTTCCGGTTCATCTATATGCCTGCTATAGCTTTTTCTCGGTCGTGGAGTTGAGTGAACCCTGTCTCGGCTATACGAGTAAGCTTGCTGCTGTGTCAAATCGGAATAGCAGCCAACCGGGATGCTGCTGCTATCATATTGTCCAACGGGGTAGAGAATTGACCCGGCGGTGGTGTGGTATACCGCGGCGGGTTGTCCGTACGCTGAGGTGGACCCATCACCTGAGGTTGATCCGGTGCTCCGGTCCCTGGTATCATGGTCCGGTTCACTACCGCCGGGTTGCTAGTCCCTGCTCCTGGCGTATCAAAGAGATTCATTGCATTGTAATTTGCCGGCAAGCGTGAATGATGTCTCCTCCGGAATACTTGATTTGAAGCATTCTGATCCATCAAAAGTTGATAATTCCCGGCTTGAATCCTCTGTGCCTGGGCATCTAAAGCGGCTCGTTCCTTAGACATCCTGGTCTCCTCAGCTGCTAAGTCCGCCTTGGCTTGCGTTATCTGATCTTTTAGACTTGCAATGTCCGCATTGTGCTGATCCTGCATCGCCGGTGTAACTGCCGTGGTCAACAAGGTCGCCCAGGAATCCATCAAACCGGAGAGAACCTGAGCCGGCCGGCGCGCGGAGCCTCCTGCCCCCGCTACCGGTCCAGACGCCGCTGCAGTAGAGTTTTGCAAGGTTGGCTGTGTTCCGGCCATGAAGATTCCAATGTGGTTCCACGGTTCAAGAAATTCCGGAATACTGGTGCCATCGGAATACCCTTCAAACACGCCATCCTGAACTTGGTACAGGGATTCGGTTTCACCAGCGGATAATTCACCGTCGGAATAACCAACCGTCTCACCCTCAGACACCGGTTCAGATCCGATCCCGTGGACACATCCCACGAACGCACGCTTCACGGTAGGCTGAATCCGGGTGAGACTTGCACGTTGAGCCGTTTCGACGAGGTCGGTGCAGGTGTCCGACTCAGGGCCCGGTTCGCCGATCTTGTCGATGAAGACGTGAATTCCGCCGAAGGGGACCCGGTACCCGTACTCGATTGAACCGGCCTCGGGGCCCCTGCTGGCATCGTCGATGTAGAGCTTGCCGCGAGGACTCTTGGTCATCCGGCCCACAATGTATCCTTTGAGTCCTTCAAAGTTGCCCTTCAAGAACTCGAAACCATCGTGCGAATGCCCCATGGTGGGCGCAAACTATCGTGGAAATATCACGTCAGATGTCCTCGTGTAAGGACTTAGTCGTGGAGCCATCGCGACTGGTTAGCTTAAAGGGGTTAAACCGGACAAAGGACACGAGGGATTTTATACTAGTTTGCCCCCTTCGATGAAGGTAAAGGCCTACGTCTAGTTGTGATGGGATTATTGGGGACTCGCTAACCAGGGAGCTAAACAAGCTATGCCTGGCTATGAAGTTGTTGCTTCTTGTCCCTGAACCGCCATCGGGTCATCCCCTTATATACACGGGTTGACGCCCGGCCGATTTACAGAGTCCCGAGGCCGACTCATACAAGTGTTCGGCTCGGTCTCTCCTTTCCTTATCTTACAATACAAGTTATATGACTATGGCGGTTTACTACCATGGGCCCTAATCCGCCTTTGGGCTCCGGGCCTCTAAGCTTCATAGTAAACATGCGATCGTCCGAGTCTTCATGGGCTTCAATATAGTTGAGGGTGAACCGGCCCCTCCTGGGCGGTTTACACTCAGTAGTTATATCCCCAACACCCACCGTAATACTTATGCTATCTTGAGAGAAGCCACTAGTGAAACCTATGGCCGCTGGGTCTATTTTCTATCATATAAGTTTCCAATCTACTTTATTTTGCAATCTTTACTTTTCAATCTATATCATAAAAATACCAAAAATATTTATCCTATCATATTATCTCTATCAGATCTCACTTTCACAAGTGTCCGTGTAGGGATTGACAACCCCTTTATCGCGTTGGTTGCGAGGTTCTTGTTTGTTTGTGTAGGTGCGAGGGACTTGTGTGAAGCCTCCTACTAGATTGATACCTTGGTTCTTAAAAACTGAGGGAAATACTTTTGCTACTTTCCACATCACCCTTTCCTCTTCAAGGGAAAAACCAACGCATGCTCAAGAGGTAGCATTGCCTCGTCACTCATAGTATAACCTTCCGATACCTTTGGCAATTCATATCTAGGAGGACTAGTTCTAGTAGGTGTTTCAATATTTTCAGTTTCAAGTTCATCATCAGATTCAAAAATATCATGTTGTCTTACTCTAGCAATTTGTTCATCAAGAAATTCACCTAGTGGCACATCATCATCAAGGAAGATACTAGCATCATCATGAGTAGCATTCCTAGCAGAAGTAGCATCATTAATAACTTCCGACATATCAGAATTAATAGCATGTTGTGGAGTTGCAACTTTACTTATAACAGAAGGTGAATCTAAAGCAGAACTGGATGGCAGTTCCTTACCTCCCCTCGTCTTTGAGGGAAAAATCTTAGTCTTAGCATCCTTCAGATTGTTCATAGTGATAATATGATAATAATCCCAAGGGGCTCAACAAATATAGCTATGCTCCCCGGAAACGGCGACAGAAAAAAGGTCTTGATAACACACAAGTATAGGGGATCGTAATAGTTTTCGAGGGTAGAGTATTCAACCCAAATTTATAGATTCAACACAAGGGGAGCCAAAGAATATTTGAAGGTATTGGCAGCTGAGTTGCTAATTCAACCACACCTGGAAATTAATTACCTGCAACAAGGTGATTAGTAGCACAGTAATATGATAGTTTTGATGATAGCAGCAGTAGCAATAGTAATGGTAACCGTGATAGTAGTGATATTGTAGCAGTAACGATAGCAGTAGCAATAGTAGTAACTTAGCAAGAACAACATAAGATAAATTCGTAGGCATTGGATCGGTGCCTCGTTGGATGATATTCATCATGAGACAGTTATAACCTAGGGTGATACAGCACTAGCTCCAGTTCATAAATATAATGTAGGCATGTATTCCGTAAATAGTCATATGTGCTTACGGAAAGAACTTGCATGCCATCTTTTGTCCTACCCTCCCGTGGCAGCAGGGTCCTATTGGAAACTAATATATATTAATGCCTCCTTTTAATAGAGAACCGGAACAAAGCATTAACACACGACGAATACATGAACTCCTCAAACTACGGTCATCACCGGGAGTGGTCCCGACTATTATCACTCCGGGGTTGCCGGATCATAATACACAGTAGTTAACTATAAATTGCAAGATCGGTTCTAGGACATGGATATAATGGTGATAACATAAATGGTTCATATCCGAAATCATGGCACCCGGGACCAAAGTGACAAGCATTAAGCATGGCAAAGTCATAGCAACATCAATCTCAGAACATAGTGGATACTAGAGATCAGGCGCTAACAAAACTAAATCGATTACATGATGAATCTCATCCAACTCCTAACTGACCAGCAAGCTTACAAAGTAATTACTCACTCCCGGTGGGGAGCATAATGGAATTGGCGATAGAGATGTGTTGGTGATGACGAAGGTCAAAGATCCCCCTCTCCGGAGCCCCAAACAGACTCCAGATCTGGCATCCTGATGAAGAACATGAGACGGCGGCGGCTCCGTCTTGTGATATGCAATAATTCTTTCTGCTTGATTTTTCTCTGGAATAATGGGATTTTATAGCGTTGGTTTCAGGGTCAGCGGGGCCACCAGGTGGGCAGCACCCACCTGGGCGTGTCTGGGGGGGGGGGCAGGTGCGCCTAGATGGGTTGTTCCCACCCAGGTGCCCCCTTAGGTACCTTTTGGCTCCAAAAATTCTCTTATTTGATATAAAAAATCCTCGCAAAGTTTCGTACCATTCTGAGAACTTCTATTTCTGCACAAAAACAACACCATGGTAGTTCTGCTGAAAACAGCGTCAGTCTGGGGTTAGTTTCATTAAATTCATGCAAATTAGAGTCCAAAACAAGAGGAAAAGCGTTAGCAAAAGTAGATATGTTGGAGACACATCACTTCTAGTGCAAAGCAAATGGTCACTGGAAGTGGAACTACCCCAAATATTTGGCGGATAAGAAGGATGGCAAAGTGAACAAAGGTATATTTGATATACATGTTATTGATGTGTACCTTACTAGTGCTCCTAGTAGTCCCTTGGTATTTGATGCATGTTCGGTTGCTAAGATTAGTAACTCGAAACAGGAGTTGCAGAATAAATAGAGACTAGTTGAGGGTGAAGTGGTTATGTGTGATGGAAGTGGTTCCAAGATTGATATGATCATCATCGCACACTCCCTATACTTTCGGGATTAGTGTTGAACCTAAATATATGTTATTTTGTGTTTGCATTGAGCATGAACAAGATAGGATCGTGTTTATTGCAATACAGTTATTCATTTAAGACAGAGAATAATAGTTATCCTGTTTACATGAATAAAACCTTTTACGGTCATACACCCAATGTTAATGGTTTATTGAATCTCGATCGTAGTGATACACATATTCATAGTATTGATACCAAAAGATGCAAAGTTGATAATGATAGTGCAACATACTTGTAGCACTTCCATTTAGGTCATATTGATGTAAAGCGCATGAAGAAACTCCATGCTGATTGGATTTTGGAATCACTTGATTATGAATCATTTGATACTTGCGAACCATGCCTCATAGGTAAGATTACTAAAAGTCCGTTCTCCGGAAGAATGGAGCGAGCCAATGACTTATTGGAAATAATAGATATCGATGTATGCGGTTCGATGAGTGTTGAGGCACACGATGGGTATCATTATTTTCTGACCTTCACAAATGATTTGAGAAGATATAGGTATATCTACTTACTAAAACACAAGTATGAAACATTTGAAAGGTTCAAAAAAATTCAGAGTGAGGTGGAGAATCATCCTAACAAGAAAATAAAGTTTCTAGATCTGATCGCAGAAGCAGATATTTGAGCTACGAGTTTGGCCTTCATGTAAACAATCTGGAACTATTTCACAACTCACGCCACCGGAACACCACATCGTAATGGTGTGTCCGAACATCGTAACCATACTTTATTAGATATGGTGCGATCTATGATGTCTCTTACCGACTTACCACTATCGTTTTGGGGTTATGCATTAGAGATAGCTGTGTTCACGTTAAATAGGGCAGTTTCTAAATCCGTTGAGACGACACCATATGAACTGTGGTTTGGACAAAAACCTAAGCTGACATTTCTTAAAATTTGGGGTTGCAACACTTATGTCAAAATGCTTCAGCCTGATAAGCTTGAACCCAAATCAGAGAAGTGTGTCTTCATAGGATACCCTAAGGAAACAATTGGGTATACCTTCCATCACAGATCCGAAGGCAAGATCTTTGTTGCTGAGAATGGGTCCTTTCTAGAGAAGGAATTTCTCTCGAAAGAAATAAGTGGGAGGAAAGTAGAACTTGATGAGGTAAATGTACCTTCTCTCGAATTGGAAAGTAGTACATTAGAGAAAACTATTGCCGGGATGCCTACACTAACTAGAGATGAAGCTAATGATGATGATCATGAAACTTCAGATCAAGTTACTACTGAATTTCGTAGGTCGACCAGAGCACGATCCACACCAGAGTGGTATGGTAATCCTATCCTCGAAGTCATGTTACTAGACGAAGGCGAACCTACGCACTATGAAGAAGCTATGATGAGCCCAGATTCCGACAGATGGTTTGAGGCCATGAAACCATAGATAGGATCCATGTATGAGAACAAAGTGTGGACTTTGGTGGATTTGCCCGATGATCGGCGAGCCATAGAGAATAAATGGATCTTTAAAAGAAGACTAATGCTGATGGTAATGTTACTGTCTATAAAGCTCGACTTGTCGCAAAAGGTTTTCGAAAAGTTGAAGGAGTTGACTATGATGAGACTTTCTCACTTATAGCGATGCTTAAGTCTGTCCGAATCATGTTAGAAATTGCCGCATTTTATGTTTACGAAATCTGGCAAATCGATGTCAAAACTGCATTCCTTAAATGGATATCTCTAAGAAGAGTTGTATATGATGCAACCACAAGGTTTTGTGGATCCTAAAAGTGCTAAAAAGGTGTGCAAGCTCCAACGATCCATCTATGGACTGGTGCAAGCATCTCAAAGTTGGAATATATGCTTTGACGAGGTGATCAAAGCATATGGTTTTATATGGACTTGTAGTGAAGCCTGTATTTACAAGAAAGTGAGTGGGAGCTCTGTAGAATTTCTAATATTATATGTGGATGACATTTGTTGATTGGAAATGATATAGAATTTCTAGATAGCATAAAAGGATTCTTGAATAAGAATATTTCAATGAACGATCTCAGTAAAGCTGCTTACATATTGGGCATCAAGATCTATAGAGATAGATCAAGACGCTTGATAAGATTTTCAATGAGTACATACCTTGACAAGATTTTGAAGGATTTCAAAATGGATCAGTCAAAGAAGGAGCTCTTGCCTGTATTGTAAGGTGTGAAGTTGAGTAAAGACTCAAAACCCGACCATGGCAGAAGATAAAGAGAGAATGAAAGTCATTCCCTATGCCTCAGCCATAGGTTCTATAAAGTATGCCATGTTGTGTACCAAACCTGTTGTGTACCTCGCCATGAGTTTGGCAAGGGGGTACAATAGTGATCCAGGAACAATTCACTGGACAACGGTCAAATTTATCCTTAGTTACCTTAAAGAGGACTAAGGAAATGTTTCCCAATTATGGAGGTGAAAAAGAGTTCGTCGTAAAGAGTTGTGTCGATGCAAGCTTTGACACTGATCTTGGTCACTCTAAGTTTCAATCTAGATATGTATTGAACGTGGGAGTAATTACCTAGAGTAGCTCCATGCAGAGCATTGTAGACATAGAAATTTGCAAAATACATACTGATCTGAATGTGGCAGACCCGTTGACTAAACTTCTCTCACAAGAAAAAACATGATCACACCTAAGTACTCTTTGGGTGTTAATCATATGACGATGTGAACTAGACTATTGACTCTAGTAAACCCTTTGGGTGTTGGTCACATGGCGATGTGAACTATGGGTATTAATCACATGACGATGTAAACTATTGGTGTTAAATCACATGGCGATGTGAACTAGATTATTGACTCTAGTGCAAGTGGGAGACTGAAGGAAATATGCCCTAGAGGCAATAATAAAGTTTTTATTTTATATTTCCTTATTTCATGATAAATTTTTATTATTCATGCTAGAATTTTATTAACCAGAAACTTGATACATGTGTGGATACATAGACAAAACAGCGTGTCCCTAGTAAGCCTCTACTAGACTAGCTCGTTAATCAAAGATGGTTATGTTTCCTGACCATAGACATGTGTTGTCATTTGATGAACGGGATCACATCATTCGAAGAATGATGTCATGGACAAGACCCATCCACTAGCTTAGCATTATGATCATTCAGTTTTATTGCTATTGCTTTCTTCATGTCAAATACATATTCCTTTGACTATGAGATTATGCAACTCTCGGATACTGGAGGAATGCTTTGTGTGCTATCAAACGTCACAAGTAACAGGGTGATCATAAAGATGCTCTACTAGTATCTCCGAAGGTGTTTGTTGGGTTGGCATAGATCGAGATTAGGATTTGTCACTCCGAGTATCGGAGAGGTATCTTGGGGCCCTCTTGGTAATACACATCATGAGAAGCCTTGCGAGAAAATTGACTAATGAGTTGGTTGTAGGATGATGTGTTATGAAACGAGTAAAGAGACTTGCCGGTAACAAGATTGAACTAGGTATGAAGAGACCGACAATCGAATCTCGGGCCAGTAACATGCCGATGACAAAGGGAATACCGTATGTTGTAATAACGGTTGGACCGATAAAGATCTTCTTAGATATGTGGGAGCCAATATGAGCATCCAGGGTCTGCTATTGGTTATTGACCGTAGAGGTGTCTCGGTCATGTCTACATAGTTCTCGAACCCGTAGGGTCCGCACGCTTAAAGTTTGATGATGATATTGTATTATATGAGTTATGTGATTTGGTGACCGAATGTTATTTGGAGTCCCGGATGACATCACAGACATGACGAGGAGTCTCGAAACGGTCGAGTGTTAAATATCGATATATAGGACGATGGTACTCAGACACCGGATGTGTTCCAGAGGGTACCGGGTACTTATCTGGTCACCGGAAAGGAGTTTCGGGCATCCCCGACAAAGATATGGGCCTTATGTGCCAAGAGAGGGAACATACGAGCCCACAAGGGGCTGGTGCGCCACTATACAGTCCAGCCCTATGAGGAGGTGAAGGAAAGAGGGGAGGGCAAGGAAAGTGTGGAGTAGGACTCCCCCTTTCTTCCCTCTCCCCGCCTCTTTCCTCCCCGCTTGTTTATACAAGATAGGGGGCGCCACTTGGTAAACCCCAAGTAGGATTCATATCTTACACTACAAGAAATGCGCTCAATTATGACTCCCCATTTTGGTCGTTAATTCGTCATTGCTTTCGTTTATTGACCTATTTTGACCAAATTCAGAAGGTCAACATCTGGCCGTCAAGAACAAACAAACATGACCTTTTCTGGAATTTCGGTCATGGTCGCCCTTGACAAAAATTTTGGTCGTTAAATCTTTCACAAAAGTTATGGTCATTACTAATTAGCCTAGACTTCGTAGGATCTGATGTGGCCAAGCCAATGTGGCATTGTCCACATGGCACATGTGAAACCAGGAGGAAGCAAAAAAAATATAGTTGTACATAATAAGGAGGCACTTGCGTATGTACGGCAATAGCCCTACTAGGCCCCTACTGTCGTCCAATCAAAATAAAGTCATCTCCTGAATCCTCATGTTCGTTGACCATGTTATTGCTCGGCGCCATGGCGAGCGCAACAACTCGAAGGACGACGGAGAGGGCCTCGTGGGACCTTACGGATGGTCTGATACAGTGCCTGCTGCTCATTCAGGAAGCCAGGATCATCGGACACCTATGCGCACCTTCGAGAGACTGAGACGACATGAAACGGTAAGGCCGCGCTTGGGAGCTTAGGTTTATTTCACACATGTATTAGGATACAAGTGTAATTTACTCGTCATCGGAAACAATGCGTGCAATACAGGCGTAATGAAACCGAGGGCCCGATGTCTGTAAGTAAAACCGGCGGGTTACACGTGTAATTTGAGAGGCCAGTGTATATTTTCTACTAGTCGAAATCGACCAACCAAGTGCTTCGCCCGAGACCATCTGCTTTTATTTAGAAGCGTCAGTTTTACAAGCGGTTTTGGTTCGAAAACGATGATCCAATCACGGACTAAGATGATGAGTTGGTCGGAAGATCATATGGTTTCACGTCTAACCTACCCGACTTGTCGTATAGGCTATGAATGAAACATAAGGGGATGAACTTCTTAAGCACGGAAACAACAGAAGAGGAGGATCTTCTTAACAAGCAAATCACTGGCATTAGATCGACATGCAAAACAATATGAAGCATTATTCTCAGGAGGCACGGTGAACAGCTCGTGATGTCGCATGCCACAACATTCCAAGCTCAACTTTGCAATCAAACACAAGGCCTGGCATTACATAGACAATTCAGAACAAACTCTTAACACAGGAATATCTCAGCAGAGTAACTATTTACTTCTAAAACTGAACACAGGAATACGAAAAAATGATCGACGCTACTCACAGCAATGGGCGTCCCACTCAAAAATATCACTGACCAAATTTTGACAAGGTTTTCCAACTCCAATATATATTGCACAAGTCCTGGCATTACATAGACAATATTCAGAACAAACTCTTAACAAAGGAATATCTCAGCAGAGTAACTGTTTACTTCTAAACTGAACACAGGAATAGGAAAAAACGATCGACGCTGCTCACAGCAAAGGGCGTCCCACTCAAAAATATCAAATGCATGTTTTCTTGCTAACATCAACAATTAAACTTTGACAAGCTTTTCCCATTCAAAAATTTGTAATGCCTATGATCGTGGAGTCCTGTCATGGCTTCTTATACTTGTTTGGGCACTTTTTGAGTTGCCGATGCTCTCTATAGACTAGTCATGTCACCAGCGTCTAATAATACTCTGTAAAGCCTCTCGGTCATTCCTTCTGTAATGTAGCGCAAACAATGACTACTTCTTTCTGCAAAGTGAAACGACCAACTGGACCCAGTAATGCAGCAGTTTGCCTTGGACACATTCCCTCCTTTTGGGCAGTTCAACTAAAATCAAAGTCGGAATAAAACCGAGCTTTAATTTTGATATCCTCGTAAGCAACAATAGGTATAAGGGAAACAATTACTGAGAAATAAAGGTTGCTGACTTGTACTCCCAGAAGAAAAGCGTCTACTCATCTGCCTTATCTTAATGGGAAACAAAGCAGGAGAGTAGCAATTCTCCATCAGTGTGATTCATTCATATTGACTGAGACATTATCTTAACAATGCCTTGTTTCAACATTTATAAAGAATGACAAAGCAAAAAAGTACCATTCCTAAAAAATTGTCACTGATTCATTCCACCAAAATTAAGCAAAGTCGCCGACTCGCCGGTGTGACATTCAAGTTGAACTGCACAAAAATGGTAATCCCGCCAACCCCTAACAAGTGTTGCAGTTTTGAAATAAGATTCAATAGTTAATTCTGAGAGTGGCATTGCTTAATTTTACCAATGGCATTAGACTAACAAAAAATATAAACAGTTCCAGGGGAGAGTAGGCGCAACAACAGTATGTGCCTCCATCTACTTATAAAGGGGGTGATGCAGAGTTTGTTGTAACAAAGCAACAAGCATCATGTCTGGGTTGGTCCCATTTTTGTTCACTACATAATGGGAAAAGACAAGAATACAATAGCTTCAATTCAACATTTATTTAAAACAGTACCAATACAAGTAGCACAACATCTCAAAGCACACTGCACAATCATGTGGATGAAGGCCTGTACTGACCTTTCATGAGACGACCATAATAAAATACGAATCTACCAAAGCGAATAGGAAATCCAATCTCGTTTTGTGAAGTTGCACTGAAATCAAGAAAATTGTTTCGCGTAGCAAAGCAAAATGTCGCAATGGCAACAAGTTGAATAGATACCTCTGTTTTAATAGAGCAAAAAAAGGAAACAATTACTTGCCGATAAAGGAGGATGAAACAAGTGGTGATAGAAAGAAGCATCTAACTTATCTTGATGGAAAACAAAGTTGGATAATAGCATTTCTAAAATGGTTGCATTGATTCATATTAATAGAGACATTCTCTTAAAACAACATTCGTTAAAAAATGTAATTTACTTTTAGCAGTGGCAATGCTACAATTTTCCGGCGGCATTCTTAGATTAACAACAACAAAATAGTTGTATGGGACATGCCAGCACCACGTGCGTGCATACGTATAAATGGGTGATGCAGAGTATGTAACCAAGCAGCATATCTGCATTGGTCCCATATTTGTTCTCTTTGAACCTTTTCCCTATGGGAGGGCAACAAATCTAATACTGCACAAATTACCCGACCCCCCAGTTTCTTTTCGTTACAGATGTGTGTACTGGGTTACCCCCTTTTTCCCTTTTCAACCAACAAAGCGGCTGGATAGCCAGTCTATACTACTTTCTGTCCTTCCTTTCCCCATTGAACCACATCCTAGATTCATGATCCACCCCACTGCACCCTTCTTTCCTCTTTGAACCAAGACCTAGATTCGACTACAGATCGAAAAAGATCCACATGCAGCTAGAGCAATGACGGTTTCAAAGAAACTTATACCTTAGGGTCGTCGGGATGTGGCAAGGCGTGCGGCGGAAGGCCGGATCTGCCCACACTACGCACGTCAGCGAGGAAGAAGGGGTCGGTGGCCCTCCTGCACAGGCGCTGGGTGAAAGAGAACAACGCAATCGGCAGTGGATTGCCTCCCTCGCCGAGGGCGATAGAGTGAACGCTGCACCTACTACCCTTCCCGGTGTGACGGGATCCGGTTGCCTCCTTCACCAGCTGTGAGGGGGGGGGGGAGAGAAAAGAGGCCAACGCAGTCTTGTTTAGATCTGGTGAAGAGAGGGTGAGAGACTGTGAATATAGCAAACCCTAGCAAAGGAACGCTGAGCCTCTAGCGTGTATATATATGTAGTGTGGAGAGAGTGTGGAGAGTGCAAACCCTAGCGAACAAGCGCTGAGGCTCCAACTTATATATATACTGTAGTACAGACTGAGCTCCGGTGCCTTAACTGCACCTGCTTTTGGCTGTATGACAGGTGGGCCAGCCACATTTTGGGCCCACCTGTCATAAACCCGAAGGCAGGTTAAAGTAAATGAAGTTGCGCCCATATAGTACTCGTGTATACGACCAATATATAGTGGAGTGGTTTTCTTATTCTCTCCATAACAATCGTTTTAAATTATGTAAGTACGAAACGAAACTCTTTATATAACGTACTAGTGAAGAAAAATACTAAGTACTCCCTCTGTCCCATAATGTAAGACGTTTTTTCATATTACGTTGGTGTCAAAAAAACATCTTATATTATGGGACGGAGGGACTACTTCCGATGAACTAACGATCCACACGTCCTGGTCGCACTTCATGTCCTTCACGTGCGGTACACTACCCTGCCTTAAGTGAACAACCACACATGCGCCAATTTATCGGAAACATGTGAGAGTGTGTACAAATAAAGAATTTTAATTTCAATTATCGGAATGGTTTGAGAGTATGTACAGTTTGCCCTCTCTAATAATTAAGGTTTGTTGTGTTTGGCCTAAACTTGGTCAAACTTTACAAAGTTTGACTTTAGTGAAATCTAATATGCGGAGTAAATAAAAATGGAGGGCTACTACGTCCATCCGGGTTTTTAGTCCACACCATTTTTTCAATCAAAGTTAATAGCTGGACAAATAAAATTACAGGGGAGCTGGAGAAAAAGTTGTGAGAAGGCTTAGAAATCAATACAAAACTTATGCTCTTAGTACCAACGTCGATCCTTCTTTGAGGAAACATCTGGTTCATAGCCAATTGTGTGATAAAATTGCACGAACGTGAAAGACGACTGGATCTCCAACGCAACGAAGGTGAACTGACGAAGAATATCATCTTTGTGGGTAACAAGCAAAGAGCACTGATGGAAGACATATTGTTTTTCATTGAAAATCGATCAGCTTCACCAGCCGACGCAACCATGAGGCGCAACCATGAGCATCGATAGGTCATCGTGGTGATGTATCATCCATTTGGCATCAAGTTTGGGTGAGGCACCTATGAAGTTCGACAAATCGTCACTGTGATCTGTTTCTTCTCAGTAATCAAGCTCGAGGAAGGAAGAACCACGTGGCAGAGGACGGTGAGGCAGAACAACAATGGCCAATCAATTTTGTGCAGTTCCACTAAAATTGAGGAAGACATGCCCGGGTATGGAGATATGCATCGCTGTTTCCAAAAATATAAAAAGGGATATAGTGTTGTTACTTTGTTTTACAAGATTAACAATTACATCTCAATTGTCAATAAGAATTAATGAAAGTACACCAACAAACATAAGCATCATGATTATCTGGATGGAAACTAAACCAGGATACCCGAGAAAAAAAAAATTCTTCATTTAACCAGTAATAGTATTAGATTAGCAGCAGCAATAGGAGCATATGGACAATGACCGCACAACCACCTTTCAGCTTTTGTCGAAACAACATGTATACCTCCACCGAGGCATAAATCAGGACAACTTTTCAAGAGGCATTTCCTCTATAATAGTAGGTGATGTTGGACCAGCCGACGAACCCTAGCTACTATACATGGCGCGATCCAACAAAAAGAAACATTGGTTTCTCTCCGTTTCCATTTTTTCTCCAAAAAAACGGATACTTTCCAGTCCATTTTCATTCCTACTCCAAGGTTGCCCTGTTACAACATTCCATCAAATACAAAGGAAAACTAACACGCATGCTGATGCATCTCAATTATTCACAGATCATAGCCAATATTTACTTCAGAACTAAAGACAAAAGTTGTGAGAGCGTGTACGAAAAAAAAACTACTGATGGGTTCACTACGACTTAAACCCTAAACCCTGAATAGGATTTAATTTCCTGGCCAGGTAGAACCTATCGAAGGAAAAACGGCTGGCACCCTCGGATCATATGATGCGTTTGTGCAGTTCCACTAAAATCGAGCTGAGCATCCCTGATGGCAAAGATATTGAAGAAGTGTGATTATAATAATAGTACTGGCACTAGTTCATGAGACATAAACTCATCACAAGTAGAAGCCAGTAGAAGTAGAGAAAGATCGACATGGAGATGGAGCTACGTGGGGAGCTGCGGCTGTGGAGCAAGCCGGCTCCAAAAGGAAGATGGACTACCTGGGACGTCGGGCTGTAGCTAGAAGGGCGGTTGGGAAGCGACATCGGCCCATACCGCGGTGACCCCCGATTGGGACGCACCAACTGTGGGTTTTCTTGCTCGCTGATGTCGACCGCGTCTACGTAGAACATTGTTCCCGTCCCCAAGCTGTAGGATCAGGCCGGATATGTGACCAACGGTGGGGATACCGTCATTCTATGCTTGTGAAGAGAGCAACCCAAGCAAGCCGGCTTGTAGCTTAGGCTCCTGCTAGTGTATATATAGTGGTTTTCTTTTTCTCTCCATATCAACCATTTTATATTGCTTACGTGTCATTGAAGAGTGAAATGATGGTTGCTTCTTCTGACTAACTTACTGTGTGATTTGACTGCTCCTTAGTGGCCCCTACACGTACTCCCCCTACGTGTATGCAACAGTGACACGTACAGATGGACGCAAAAATGCGAGCGACGCCCTAATGCATGCATGTCCGAGAACACGGCAGAACACGCACTGTCATGCTCAAGTGCTCAACCTACACGTGCATGCACACACATACTCAGCCAGGGTGAGCTAGTGACCGTATAAAGACTGGAAAATGTATATATTGAGCACAATGAGCGTATTATGAAGTCCACCGATCGTATTTTTACAAATATACAGTGACAAACAGTGTATTTATCTCGTTTGAAATTAAGCCATATTAACCGGAGAGGAGGCAGTATGGACTAGCATTACTTTGTTGTGTCCCGTCAACTTGCCGAACAAGGAGAAGCTTACAGGACGGGAGAAGCTTGCGCGCGGTGGCTTGCAAGACAAGGAGAAACTTTTGAGTAATGCTGTGGACGTGCAATAGTTAATTCGGTGTCAAATTGCCAGAAGCATAGACTATACTAGTACTACTATTATTGTTCGACCTCCCGAAGAGGCGAACAACCAAGTGCAAAGTAGGATAGTTATTGCTTTGATGTGTCCCCAAAATTCGTCGAACGAGGAGAAGCTTGCTTACTATTACACCTCTCCCTCGCCCATGCGCGCGGTGGCTTGCAGGACAAGGAGAGGGTTTTGACTACAACACCCTCTACCTCTCCATCTCCCTCGCCCTCGCCCTCGCGGCGGACGTGCAACAGTTCAATCGGTGTCAGATTGCCAGAAGCATATTGTACTGTAGTATAATCATTGTTGGACCTTCCGAAGAGGCGAAGAGCCAAGTATGCATACTAGGAACCGGATGGAGGAGCGTCTGCACTCTTATTATATTTTTAAAATGTGATAAAGCAATCTTCAACACATTTGGTTCTCTTCGAGGGTTCTCGCATGTGATAATGGAAGTTGATTGCATGGAACACTCGCCACAATTCTCGCCTAATTTTGGCTCATATCCTGTTACAAATAGGAGCGCTCGGTAATATTTCCTCTTTTTTTTGTTATTCAGCATGTAAACAGGTCAGCAAACCTTGCGGCGCATCTTTGTGCGAACCGTGCTTGCTGCACTTTGAATGTGGCCGATAGCTGGCTTGATGAAACACCTCGCTTTCTACTTCTTTTCTTGTAGGATAACTCGCTTCCTAGTGACCAGTATCTTGTCTGATCGTCCTAAGAATGCTTATATATATGAATAAAGCTCTCTCATTTACCCGCAAAAGATTAAGCCATATTAACCGGAAAGGAGGGAGTATGGACTAGCACTACTTTTCGGTGTGTCCCGTCAACTCGCAGAATGAGGATAAGCTTGCAGGACAAGGTGAAGCTCTCTTACGCCTTTTGACTAATCCAACCTACCATCGGTGGACATGAATCAGTCCATTCGGTGTCAGATTGTCAGAGGCATACACTGTAGTACCCAACATGCAGAGTACCATCATTGTTCGACTTCACGAAGAGGCGAAGAGCCAAGCGCATGGTTTAGTAGTACGAGTAGTACTACTACTAGAGCCGCATGGTGGAGCATCTGTACTCTTATTTATTTTAATCTCTGATAAAGTACACGTTTATTCATGAGAAGGGCGGAAAACAGCAACCCAACATGTAATGATGATATCGATCAACCAACCATGCTCGAATATATCTTGGCCTCCATGCGAGCCCGTCTGTGTGTACTCGCTCCTCGTCTCTCTCAAGGAACAGTGGGTTGGCCATTTTGCCGTCAATTGAGATCGGTTTGCTCTCACTCCTGTCCCACATGTCAGTGATATGCCAAGACGAGGTGCGTGACCGACTGGCCATACACGTACTTGGTTTTCCACCTTCATATACTCCTCCTCCCTCCGTCACAGTTTATAGGGCGCGCTTCATTATGATGCATTTCTCTCAATGCATTTCCACCACCAGAGAGACTTTAGACGCATTTGGTTTAATGCTCAATTAATTAGGGCATGGTAACCGCAATCAAGTCCACAATTTTCTCTCGATGTACTACTATGGAGTGGAGTAAGTGCATGCATGTGTGTACCCGGGGTGGAAGCACTGCATGCATGTGTGTACGCATTATTTCCTCTAGTAATAGACGTCGTGCTATAACTACCAATGCTATTTTTCAGGCTGATCACTAGTCGCCTTGGTCCCACATATTTTTTTTCTTTTTTCTGAAGCGCGCTCTATAAAACAATGACGTATGGAGTAGTATGAGCGGATTCAAAGAAGAGCGTATTGATGGTTGCTTCTTACGAGCAACATACAGTGGGAAAGGTGGGGCTTATGATTTGACTGCTCATTACTCACTATTAATGCGGCGCAATGACCGGGCTGAGTCTCCCATGCGGTTGTGCACTACCCCCTTGGTTCTTAAATACAGTCCGGAGTATTTGTCTTTCTAGAGGTTTCAACGAGTGACTACTCAAATATTTGTCTTTTTAGAGATTCAAATGGACTACTACATACTGATGTATATAGCCATATTTTAGAGTGTAGATTCACTCATTTTGCTCCATATCTAGTCACTTGTTGAAATCTCTAGAAAGACAAATAGAGTATTTAGGAACAGAGGGAGTACACATACGAAGAAAAATGAGTGAATCTACACTCTAAAATATGCCCATTTGAAATTTGTAAAAAGACAAATATTTAGGAACAAAGGAGTATAATTTTGTGGATAGCACATGGACCCTGTCGGGGGAAATTTGTCCCTCCACGGACACCTATGGGACCGGAGCCCCTTTTTGGTTCGGCAGGGGGCGGAGGATGCACAAAGAGCAGATCGAGGCGATCACACGAGAGATTTACCCAGCTTCGGAGCTCTCCGGAGAGATAATACTCCTACTGCTGCTTGTCTGGTTGTATTGTGTTCTTGCTAGGGAGCGATGAGAGCTACAAAACCTAGCTTGAGAATCTATGGCTTCGTACGAGCTGAACCGAACGAGCCGAACGAAGCGAAATGAGCGAACCCCTTCTACGTTGCATTCAGGCCTCCTTTTATAGGCGCAAGGGGTCACCACAGGTGGCAAGTATACAGGGGTAAAATAGGAAAAACAGAGGTTGGTACACCGCTTTGTACAGTGTACAGTGATCTGTACCTAACTCTGACGGCAAGGGACAAGAGCCATAAATGCCCGTCCCTGTCGCCTGAAAAGTGCAACAGGGACCGTCAAGTGCGCCTCAGTTTGCCACGATGGTAGCTTGTCAGCGCCGCTTGTCGCCGCTCTCCGCTGGTTGCACAGCCCGTCGACACGCGCGCCTGGGAAAGCCCCATGGCGACACGTTGGCGAATGAGCTGGAGCGGAGAGGAAGAGAGGTTACCTGCCGCGGCAAGCGCCTTGCCGCGGCAGAGTTCTTGTCGCGCTCGGGAGCTTGTCGCTCACCAAGCCTTCCCGGCAAGCTCCTCTTGCCGGGGCCTTGTTTCCTTCATGCCTCGAGTGGCCTTCCCGGCAAGCTCCTCTTGCCGGGGTCTTGTCTCTTTGACTGAGAACACTTTGTTCTTGAATGGCTCCAAAGGAGCCACGAAGAGTCTTGGTGATCATCTGGCAAGCCTTGCCGCGGGGTGCTGCGACTGCCCGTGCACGAGTTCGGGATACTAGGGTACCCCTACTCTAGTACACCGACAGGAGCCCCCGGGCCTGGGCCATACACGGTGCTGAGCGCTGTTGGGCCAGGCCCAAAACATTGCACGGGCGCGCGCGGCCTGAACCACACCGTTACTCACCCTGGACCCACCACGTCCCCCACGAACAGCACGCGTCGAACGTGGCGTTTATGGGAGAAATCGTGGGCGAGATCGTGGGGGAATCTTTTCACCAGGAAGTGCGAAATGTCCGCCCCCTCCCTCTTTATAAGCAGAGGAAACAGGGGCATTCTATTCCCCTCCCCCTTTGCTGCTTGTTCTTCGAAAACCACCATTGCTCTCCCCTGCTCCCCGAGCCAGAAAAGAGCAACGCTCCGCCCCTCGTCGCCCCTGTCTCCACCAACGCCGTCGGTCACCTCCAGCGCCTCCGCCATGGCCCCGAAGGCCGACAAGGGGAAAGTCGTGAAGTCCATCGAAGCGCAGCGGCTCGCCGCGCTGCGCAAGGAACGGGCCCTCTTCGACCCCGAGCTCGACGCAAAGGCGTTGCGGAGGGAGTTCTACCTCTTCTGGTCGACGGAGACGCGGGCGCACCCGCGCACAAGGGTGATCTCCGCCGCTGCATCTGAGAAGGTTTCCGTCGGGTATCCCTTCTTCGCACTTTTCTTCTACTACGGGCTCTGCCCACCCTTCTCTGAATTCTTTTGTGATGTCATGAACACATATGGCCTCCACCTCCTTGATTTCACCCCCAACGCCATCCTCACCATGCCGGTTTTCGCCCATCTTTGTGAGAATTTTGTCAGGGTCCACCCAAATGTCGCCCTCTTCCGTCACTTCTTCATGCCCCGCGCCGAGAGAGGAGAGCCGCTTGCCGGAGGGGTAGCTTGGGTCTCTAGGAACGGCAAGAAAGACGCTTACTTGGAAGGGGAGTTCCGTAGCAAGTGGGACGAGTGGAGAGGCAACTGGTGTTGGATTATTGAGGAGAACCCGCAGCCCCTCACTGCCGTGCGCCGAACCCCAATAGTGCGCGACAACGATTGGAGTAACTTGGCGCCGGAGGACGAGAGGCTGCAGATTGCTGTGACCCGGATTCTGCGCCTTAGGCTTGCCGGACTAACCGTAGGCACAGTTGGCGCAGACTTCCTCCGCCGCCGCATCGCACCCTTGCAGGAGAGGGGGAGACCTGCTTGGGAATTCAAGAATGCGGCAGACATCATGAGGCTGTGCCCGGGCCTTAACTGGAACTTCACAGTCTTGGAGCTGACGGCGATGCTGCAGGAGCTGTTCAAGCATGATCCCGAGCACCCCGAGTGGTTCATGTTGCCGGAAGGAGTCGTCCCCTTGTGCAACAATTCATCGCTGGACCGCATCCGCGCCATGATGCCGGCGTGCGATTCCCATGGAATCGTTCCGACCTGGCAGGAGCCTTCGGAAGACGTCGTGCGGCAGTTCTTCGACAGCTTGGAGGAAGTCGCGGTCCGCGCCGACGAGAAGAAGTGGCTCACCCGCGACACCACCGACCAAGAGATGGCACGCATTGCCACAAGGTTGGGGGAGGTGGCAGCAGCTGCTGCCGCTGGTGCCTTCGGGTTTACTGTGGAGGAGGCAGAGGCAGCCGAGGCGGCGAGCCTTGCCGACTGAGAAGAGCTCGCCGGCGAGGAGGAGCAGGTTGAGCCCGAAGCCGAGCCCAGCGAGCCAGCTGAGGGCGCTTCTGCTCCGTCATCCAGCACCTTGCCGCAACCGGAGCCTCCGGCTCCGCCAAGGAGGCGTCTTCGGAGGGCTGGAGACGAGTCGAGACGGCAGACGGGCCAACAGCCGCGGCGCCGTGCGACAAGCTCTACCGCGGCAAGTACGGTTGCCGCGGGAGCGTCCCACACGGCTCCGGCAACTGAGGCGGAATCTTCCCGGGCTGCCGCCGCTCCCGCCAAGCGCTCAAGGGAGCCCACCCCTCCACCTCTTCGCACTGGAGGCGAGCTGGAGTTTGATCTCTCCGCGCTCAGCTCCGACGAGGAGGAAGAAGAAGAGTAAGCTCCCAAGTTGCGCTTGTATTTCTTCAATTCCATTGCTTCATCTTGAATCTGATTTGCTTCATTCTGACTTCTTTCTTTTTCAGGATGCTGGCTCAAAGAGCGTCGAAGAGGGCCAAGACTCCGTTGGTCGTCGTCGAAGACGATTCCCATGTGGTGACAGGAGTCACGTCTGAGACTCCCTTGCCGGATCCGGCAACCCTTCAACGCAGCAGCCCCCAGCACAGCCCCCAGCGTAAGTGCTCGGATTATCTCTTACAGTTCGGTGTGCTTGGGTGCTTCCTCTTTACTGATATCTGATTTGTTGATTTGTGTAGGAGCAGAGCAACCTCATCAGGAGGCCCCGGAGGTCACTCCGGAAGTCCAGCCTGCTTCAACTACGCCGCCAAGGGAGAGATCTCCGCCAAGGGGGGAGTCTCCGGCAAGGGAGGCCTCTCCGACAAGGGGAGCTTCTCCGGCAAGGGAAGCTTCTCCGACAAGGGGCAGTTCCGACAACCCTCCGGTGGTGGAGACCGCGGCTACAGATCCCATTGCCGGTAATCTTCTTTCTTGAAAATTTCCCTTGGGTTCTTTGCTTCTGTTCTTCTTTCCGAACATTTGCTTGACTTGCTCTTTTCTTTTTCTTTCTCTGATCTTCAGATCCATCTGCCGGAGAGCCGATGGAGACTGAAGTTGCTGGCGAGGAGGATGCTCGCGGCAACAATGATGACGCCACCACCATGGAGGAGGAGGCCGGCGCCGACGGGTCCGCCAGCGAAGAGGCCGCCAAGACTGCTGGCGCAGAGGCTGGGGAGGGGTCTGGTGGTCATACTGATGGCCCTGAGGCCGCAGGAGCGCCAGGCGCTGCACCAACCACAGATCCCTCCGCCACCGATGCGGCGCCAGGCTCCGAAGAGCCCCAGTCCGGCGCCTATCTGAAGGCCGGCGACGGGGTCTTCATCAAGCTTCCGTGGGCGTCAAGCTCCAGGGCTCCGGTCGAAGGAGAGATCTTCGACGGAGAACTGCTCGCCTCTGCTGGGCTGTCACTGGTTGACGTGCCAAGCAGCAGTGGCGATTCTGAGGAGGAGCAGCTATTGAAGAAGCTGGTGTCACTCTACCGCGCCCGACAAGCTAAACTGGAGTCCAGGGAAGCACTTGTCACGAGGGCAGGAGCTGACATGGAGAAGCGCGCAGAAGAGCTCCGGCGCGCCAACAAGGAAACTCTCCGGGACATAGCAGAGGCGCGGGAGCAGCTTGCTGAGGAGCGCACGGCCTTCATCCTGGAGAAGGCCGAGGTCGACGAGCAGCAAAGGCTTGCCGGCGAGGAGCTCTCTGCACAGGAAGGTGAGCTGGTGCAGCGGAAGATCAACCTCGACAGCTATGAGGAAGACCTTGCCGCGCGCGAGCGATCAATTGGCGGGGCACTCCAGGAGGCAAAGGACGCCGCCGCGGCTACCGAAGCCGCCAAGAAGGAACTGGAAGCGAGGGTGGCACAGCTGGAGGCCACCCTCCAGAAGAGCGGCGAAGAGGTCACCGCGCTGAAGCACGAGCGCGAGAAGGATGCCTACACTCTTGGCGAGTTGTAGGGCCGGCTCGCTGAGGGGATCAAGGAGATTGACGCCGCCAAGGATGTCAAAGCGGATCTCGAGCTGAAGCTGTCCACTCTGATGGAGACGCTAGACAGCGCCAAGGAGTGGGAAGTGGGCTTACTGGAGAAGATCAAGGCCAATGAGGAGCTGCTGACGAGTGCCACAACTGCCCACAACACTTTCAGAGAAAATGTGATGCACTGGACAGAGGGCCTCGTGAACACTGCTGCCACCATCGACCAGGAGCTGAAGGAGATAGGGATGGATGACCTCGGCTACTCCTCCGACGAGCATCTCCAGCCCAGCGCCAAGCTTAGTTTATTCTTCAAGGGTGTGTGGACTGCTCTCCGACGACTCCGAGCGGCGATCCCAAAGCTACTGGCCGAGGAGTCACGCCAAATCTGCTCGGAAGTTCTCCAGAAAGTGCTGATGAAGGTGGCCTATCGGAATCCAGGCCTCAACCTCACCAACGTCCTCAAATCCTTGCCGCCGGATGCTGACGTAGAGGCGCTCAAGGCCTTTGTCGCCCCCATCGTGGAAAGGGTCAACAAGGTCAAGAGAGTTGAGGGCGACCGTGTAGACTAGGCCGCCAAGTTTATCTTTCCCTTGTCGCTGCAGATCATGTTTTAGGAGAACACTTTATTAGATCTGCGACAAGTTATTTTGTAATATACACTATCTTAGGCAATCAGATGTAATGTTATTTCCTCTACTTGACTCTTTCCTTTGTATGCTTTACCCTACGCTTTTAGGGAACTTGTCGGAGCAAACACCTTTACCCGCGAGCGCTGAGTGCGGAACGTCAGTAGCCTGCTGGCAGTGTTGCTCGCGACAAGAAACCTTGTCGCGACTAGCCGCAGCTCACTTAAATTGTTGAGCGGACTCGAAACAAAATAAGGGCGTGACTAGCTACGAGTTGGTTCCTCCGCGCACAGGTTATCCATACAAGGCACGGTCGTTCGAGGAAGATAACTCAAAAATTTAAAAACTGATTGCTCAAACTTTGGCAACTTAGCTTTTCTGTCGTTTGCTTCCTTCATTTTCTGGCAAGGCGAGATTTTCTCGAGTAAAGACAAGACTTCCTCGAGCGACACTCGGTCCACACCATTATCTTCTCCTTCTCCTTCCCCCCTGGTTAACTTGTGCGCGAGGGAAATTTCCTTTGTTTGAAAAGAAAGAAGAGAAAATAAGGTTATGGAGCCTAGTGGCTCACTACTGCTTACCGGATGTGGGTGCTGCACAAAGTGTCAGATAATATATGCAATGTAGTGAAAAGAGCATAAAACTGACAATATGTGAGCAACACATAAACTTTACTGATGCACGGGGTCTACGCCCGGCTTTGTACAAAGGATTATATGCAACAGCGGCAAGACTTGTACAAAAGGTGGTTGCCGGAACAGGTTCCGGCAACCGCGCCTTATGGGTAAAACTTACGAAGATGCTCTATGTTCCAGGAGTTGCTCACCGGAACGCCATCTTCGGTCTCAAGGCGGACAGCACTAGGCCTAGTGACTCGTTTCACCCGATAAGGGCCTTCCCACTTTGGCGTCAACTTGTTGGAATTCTTGGCGGACTAAACGCGCCGAAGAACAAGGTCGCCTTCCTCGAGACTTCTGGCATTAACTCTGCGGCTATGATAGCGGCGAAGCTTGCTGGTATCGAGAGGCTCGTACCGCAGCCTGAAGACGGTCTTCCTCAAGGAGCAGCGCGTCATCTTGGCACAGCTGCTCTTGCTCGAGCTCATCATAAGCGAGCACTCGAGGTGACCCGTATACGAGGTCCATGGGGAGAACTGCCTCTGCTCCATAGACTAGAGCAAAGGGTGTATGGCCAGTGGCTCGATTTGGTGTCGTTCTGATCGACCAAAGAACCACCGGCAGCTCCTCGATCCAGTTTCTTCCGCACTTGTGCAGCCTATCAAAAGTCCTGGTCTTGAGTCCACGCAGCACTTCAGTGTTCGCCCTCTCTGCTTGACCGTTGCTTCTCGGGTGAGCAACAGAAGCGAAGTAGACCTTGGCGCCAAGGTCTTGGACGTACTGCATGAAGGTTCGGCTCGTGAATTGAGTGCCGTTGTCGGTGATGATCCTGTTAGGGATCCCGAAGTGACAAACAATCAACCTGAAGAACTTGACTGCTGACTGTGTTGTCACCTTCCTCACTGGTTCCACTTCCGGCCACTTTGTGAACTTGTCGATTGCGACGTACAAGTACTCAAAGCCCCGGACAGCTCGGGGGAAGGGGCCGAGGATGTCGAGCCCCCAGACCAAAAATGGCCAGGATAAAGGGATCGTCTGGAGAGCTTGAGCTGGCTGATGTATCTGCTTGGAATGGAACTGGCACGCTTCACACTTGGTTACTTGTGCAGTTGCATCCTGGAGGGCTGTCGGCCAGAAGAAACCTTGCCGGAAAGCTTTGCCGGCAAGTGCTCTTGCGCCAATGTGGTTACCACATATGCCTCCATGTATCTCTGCCAACAGCTTCTGTCCATCTTCCCGGAAAATACACTTCTATTTCACACCGTTGAGTCTTCTTCTGTACAGTATGTTGTCAACAAACTGGTACATACTTGACTGCCGGGCTACTCTTTCCGCTTCTTCTTGCTCTTCGGGAAGTTCTCCTGTCTGAAGGAAACGAACAATCTGCTGTGCCCATGCTGGAGCTTGTGGCTCGACAACAAGGACTAAAGGCATATCTGCTGCTGCGGGAACATCTGCTTCTACGGCAAGAACCTGAGGTTCTGCCGGAGCTTGACATTCCCCGGCAAGCTTGCCGGAGCAAAGCTTGTCGGGAGCGTTTGCTTCAACGAAACAAACCGTGAGGCTTGTCGGAGCAGACTGCTCCTCAGCATTCTTGGCGTTGATTTTAGGGACTTTCTTGGCGGCGGCTTCGGGGAGCTCTGCCGGCAAGTAGTCACCGGAAACCAACTTCCTTTTCTTGCTCTGTCCAGTTGATGGTACTACAGTTGGTTGAGTCAGCTTGAGCACAAAGGTCCCTGGTTCCACAGGTAACTTAAGCGCAGCACACTTTGACAGGCCGTCAGCAATGTCATTCTGAGCTCTTGGAACGTGTTCCATTTGCAGGCCGTCAAAGTGTTCTTCTAGCTTTCTCACTTCGTCAACATAAGCTTCCATCAACGGACTCTGATAACTCTTGTTTACTTGTCGGATAACAAGTTGTGAGTTACCCCTGACAATGAGCTTCTTGATCCCAAGTTCTACCGCGATCCTGAGAACGGCAAGCAATCCTTCATACTCTGCAGTATTGTTTGTTGCTTGTTCCTTGGGAAAGTGCATCTGGACCATGTACTTGATTTGCTCTCCGGTGGGTGCGACAAGGAGCACACCAGCTCCGGCGCCTTGCAGCGAGAAGGCACCATCAAAGTACATTATCCACTCTTTGCTCGCTTCTTTGTCGGGAATGCTCTTCTCTGGAATTTCTTCATCTGGTGTTGGCGTCCATTCTGCTATGAACTCTGCCAACGCTCTGCTTTGGATAGTTGAAGTGCTTTCAAACTTGAGGCCTAAGCTTGACAATTCTAGTGCCCACTCGACAATCCTGCCTGTTGCTTCTGGGTTTTGCAGAATCCTCTTCAGCGGAAAGCGAGTGACAACTGTGATCTCGTGCGCTTGGAAGTAATGGCGCAGCTTTCTCGAGGCCATGAGGAGGCCGAAAAGCAATTTCTGCACACCAGAGTACCTTGACCTAGCCCCCTGTAGAAGGGAGCTGACAAAGTAGACTGGGCGCTGCACCATCCTTTTCTAAATCTTCTCGCAATTCTGCGCAGATCCGTCCTTGTCGGGACCAGAGCTTGTCGGAGAAACCCCTGCTTGTCGCTGGAGACACCCGCCTCGGTTGCCAGCTCATCATCCGCCTCCCTCTCCGCTACTAACGCAGCACTAACCACTTGATTGGTTGCCGCTAAATATAGCAACAACTTCTCTTGTGGTTTAGGTGCGACAAGTGTTGGAGGAGAGGACAGGTACCTCTTTAAGTCTTGCAGCGCAGCCTCCGCTTCCGGAGTCCATTTCATTGGACCCGCCTTTTTCAAAATTTTGAAAAATGGCAGGGCACGCTCAGCTGACTTAGAGATAAACCTGCTAAGAGCAGCTACGCAACCGGCAAGTCTTCGTACATCCTTAACGCGCTTTGGTACTTCGATCTGCTCAATGACCTTGATCTTGTCGGGATTGGCTTCGATTCCCCGCTGAGACACAAAGAACCCGAGCAGCTTGCCGGAAGGGACTCCAAACACGCACTTCTCGGGGTTAAGCTTGAGGTTGATCTTGCGCAGATTTGCAAAGGTCTCGTCCAGATCTTGGATCAGAGTTGCTTTATCTTTGCTTTTGACCACTATGTCATCCATGTAGGCTTCTACATTTCTGTGCATCTGCGGCTCAAAAGCATCAGGGACTGCCCTTGCAAATGTCGAACCAGCATTCTTTAATCCGAAAGGCATCCGTATGAAACAGTATGTGCCACATGGAGTTATGAATGCGGTCTTCTCGTCATCCTCTTTTGCCATGAAAATCTGATGATATCCTAAATATGCGTCAAGAAACGAAAGCAAGTCACATCCGGCTGTGGAGTCAACAATCTGGTCAATGCGCGGCAAGGGAAATGGGTCTTTGGGACAAGCTTTATTGACATCAGTGAAGTCTATACAAAGCCTCCATTTCCCATTTGCTTTGCGCACGACTACAGGATTGGCCAACCACGTGGGATGGAGCACTCCTCTGACAAGGCCTGCTGCTTCCAGTTTCTTGATCTCTTCTGCTATGAATTCTTGGCGCTCCACTACTTGCTTCCTGACCTTTTGCTTGATGGGTCGCGCGTGAGGACTGACGGCAAGGTGGTGCTCAATTACTTTCGTGGGAACACCAGGGATGTCAGACGGTTGCCATTTAAACACATCGACATTCGCCCGCAGGAAAGCAACGAGCGCGCTTTCCTATTTAGGGTCAAGCGTGGCACTGATGGTGAAGGTACCACCAGTGCCGTCCTCCTCGGCGGACACCTTCTTAGTTGCTGGCGGAGCTGCCATCGTCTTCTTCTTACACTTGCTGGTGGAGCTTGATGGTGCGTCCTCGACGGTAGCGCAGCACTCCGAAGAGGTGCGCTTGCCGGAGTGGGCATCAGAGCTCTTGCCGGACTTGATTTTCTTCTTCCTCTCGGGAGCTTCAGCGGCAAGTGCCTTGCTATCCGTCGCGGCTGCTGCTTCCCGGTAGATCTTGTCGGCACAGATAAGTGCGTCCTTCTTGTCGCTAGGGACAGAGATGACACTTATCCGGCCTGGCATCTTGAGCACGTTGTAGGCGAAATGAGAGGCCGCCATGAACTTGGCGAGCGCTGGACGGCCAAGTATCCCATTATAAGGCAATGGGAAATCGGCAACGTCGAACGTGACCCTCTCGGTTCTGAAGTTTAGCTCGCTGCCAAATGTCACCGGCAGCGTGATCTTCCCCTTCGGCTTGCTCCTTCTCGGGTTGATTCCTTGGAATGTGCCGGTCTCTTCGAGCTCGCTGTCAGGGATCTATAGCTTCTGGAGCACTGCAGAGGAAATCAGGTTCAAGCCGGCCCCGCCGTCAACTAACATCTTGGTGACTTTGAGGTTGCGAATAGTTGGTGAGAGCAACATCGGCAAGCACCCGACCGCAGTTATGCGATCAGGGTGGTCCTCAATATCAAAGATGATAGGCGTGCTGGACCATTTCAGAGGCCTGCGTGACTCTACGGATGTTTCTGCTGCATTAACTTCTCGCATCCACTGCTTGAGTTGGCGGTGCGAAGTATGCAGAGAAACACCACCGTCAATGCAAAGGACCTCTATGGCTTTCTGAAACTCCTGGTCATCGGCTTCATCATCATCTATGTCTTCATCGCTGTCTTCGTCTTCATCCTTGTCGCGGTCACGGGGAGGTCTGTCGCCTTGCCGCTGCTTGGCTTTGCCGCGGCGTCCCCCCCAGCCAGGGCGCTTCTTGCCAGCTCCTCCAGCACCTTCCTGGGCCTTCTCTTTGTCACGCTGCTCGTATTCAGCTCTTTGCTGTTCTACAAGCTGCTCGACTTTCTTACAGCTCTGGAGGTCATGGCCCTTCGTGCGGTGGATCTTGCAATACTGTTTGTTGGAGCTGTCCTGCTTGTCGGCGACCGCCACTGCCTGGTTGTTGGCGCCCCCCGCAACCTCCTTGCCGGAGCCGACAACCTTGGCGGCACCTCCGTTGCAGGACTGCTCAACAACTAGCACATCTTTGCCCTTCTTTTTTCTGTTGTTCCGCCTCCGGCCTTTCCTTGCCGGAGCGGTCTCCTCACTGTCAGATCCTGCTTCTGCCTTCTCTCCTGGGAATCTTCTCCCTTCCTCAGCGCGTGCACACTTGTCGGCCAGGGCGTAGAGCTCACTGACATCTCTGATCTTGCACATCGCCATCTCCTCCCGCATCCTACGGTTCCGCACATTCTGATGGAACGCGCTAATCACCGCAGCGGGGTGGATGTCTGGGATGGTGCGCTGTACACGGCTGAACCTCTGGATATACTTGCGCAGGGATTCTCCTTCCTTCTGGGCTAGTAGATGGAGATCGCTCTCCTGGCCATGCGGCTTGTGGCCGCCGGTGAAGGCGCCAACAAACTGATGGCACAGGTCAGCCCAAGAAGATATGGAGTTGTCCGGCAAGTGCATGAGCCAAGATCTGACGTTGGGCTTGAGTACCAGCGGGAAGTAGTTGGCTAAGATCTTGTCGTCTCGTCCCCCAGCAGCTTGCACCGCGATGGTGTAGATGCTAAGGAATTCTGACGGATGCGTCTGGCCATCGTACTTCTCTGGTACGTCTAGTTTGAAGTTCTTGGTGCTGGGCCACTGGACTTTTTTTGAGGAATTGGTGACAGTGGGAGAGGCTCCCACTGACTTCGTATTACTCACAACAGAATAGTTACATTTGTGTTACAAAGGGGTTTTAGGCCCCCCCGTCCATGATTGATACAAAGCTAGCTGCCCAAACTAACAATGAAATCAGAGAGGAAAGGATGAATCTTCTCCGGACAGTTGTGGGTCACCAAACCTAGCAAATGTTTAAATCTAGCTAACCATGCCCCAAACGAATGCGGGATCCTCCTGAAATGTTGGTTGTTCCTTTCCATCCACAGGCTCCAAGCAGCAAGCAAGAAGATGTCCATGAAAAGCGGCCGACGCCAGTCTTCTCTACCACCATGCAAAATGGCAAGCCTGTTGGTCCCCCTGGCCACATCAGACCAATCCTACTCCAGCATTGTGTGGCAAAGGGCACGTGAAGGAAGATGTTCCACCGGTTTCCTCGGTGGGTTTTGGCAGAGCATGCAAGTATAGTCGCCCCCATCCACATTATAGTGCCGTCGCTTCAGCATATTCCTGTGTGTTCAACCGATCTACCATAAGCATCCACCCAAACATCTTGAACTTGATCGGGCATTTGGCTTTCCATAGCCATCCAAGGCCTCATCAGCCATAACCTGTTGAAGCAGTGGATATAGTATTTCTTAGACGAGTATCGTCCCAGGTCACAGACCCCAAGTATCAATCGATCCACTGTCCAGACGACGTGTGCGGACCTTTGCAGTATCTCTCTGATCTTCCCTGGCCTGGATCGAAAGAGGCAGACTGAAGATCGAGGCAGGATCAGTGGATTTGAGGGCATATGCGAATGCCCGCGGATGCGTATCCATTAATGTGGATCTGGGCCACTGGACTTGCCGCAGCTCACGGGTAAACGCGGGACAACCTACCGCGTACGGTAAGCCGCCTGGTTCCCCTGGCGCATGCATATCAACAGAGGGCCCAGCGCGCTGGTCTGATTGACGTCGCGCTTCTCTTCGACGCTCGATGCGAGTTCGAGCATCTTCTTGCTGTTGTTCTTGGAGAATTTGGCGTTGATCGCGACGTGCTCGCGGATCCGACGATGCAGTGGAGTCGCTGTCGATGTTGATCCGACGGGCCGGCGATCTTGGCCTTCGGGGTGGAGAGTGCATGGTGTTTGCACCCCCACAGGTCTCGTCGCCACCGGCTCGTGCCTTGTCGTGTTGCCGCGGCAGCGATGCGGTTGCTTGCCGCGGAACATCGCTGTTGGCGAAGCCGATGAGACTCTGGATGGTGGCCCTCCATTCGTCGACCTTGTCGGACGCCGGAGGGTAATCCAGGAGCAGCTGAGCTCGCGCTAGAGCTTCTTCTCGAGTGGTGGGCGGTAGTGGCGAACGGTGCGAGGAGCGGGATATGCTCGGACTTCTGTTTATGTTAGAAGGAGCAGTCCCCCGTCCGGGCGACCGTGCCTCGCTCGGGCCAACATGCTGGCGTGCATGCTGGTCTCGAGCGTCGCGCGACCCACCATCTCGGTCTGGGCCCAACGAGCGTATGGCGCTGTGAACGCCATGACGCTGTCGGTCCCGCGCTTCCAAAGATGGTCGCGGTGAGTGTCTTGACGCCGAGGTTTGCGCGGCCTTTTCCTTGGACCTGGCAGCGTTGCGCGCTCCCTCGTCCACGCCCATTCTTCCGCCGGCATCTACCCCACCACCCGTTTGCTCCGGAGGTGGTGGGATCGACGCGGACGGCTCTCCTGCCGCCGAAGTCTTCTTCTTCGGCGCCATGTCGATGAAGATGACGAAGATGCAGCTCGTGTGAACGCTGGATCAGGTTCACACAAACTCGACGCACCCCTACCTGGCGCGCCAAAGATGTCGGGGGAAATCTGTCCCTCCACGGACACCTATGGGACAGGAGCCCCTTTTTGGTTCGGCAGGGGGCGGAGGATGCACAAAGAGCAGATCGAGGCGATCACACGAGAGATTTACCCAGCTTCGGAGCTCTCCGGAGAGATAATACTCCTACTGCTGCTTGTCTGGTTGTATTGTGATCTCGCTAGGGAGCAATGAGAGCTGCAAAACCTAGCCTGAGGGTCTGTGGTCTCGTACGAGCTGAACCAAGCCCAACAGAACCCAAATCCGAACCGAACCTCCCGGATCGAACCGAACCCCCTCTACGTTGCCCTTGGGCTCCTTTTATAGGCACAAGGGGTCACCACAGGTGGCAAGTAGACAGGGGTAAGATAGTAAAAACAGAGGTTGGTACACCGCTTTGTACAGTGTACAGTGGTCTTACCTAACTCTGACGGCAAGGGACAAGAGCCATAAATGCCCGTCCCTGTCGCCTGAAAAGTGCAACAGGGACCGTCAAGTGCGCCTCCGTTTCCACGACGGCAGCTTGTCAGCGCCGCTTGTCGCCGCTCTTCGCTGGCTGCACAGCCCGTCGACACGCGCGCCTGGGAAAGCCCCATGGCGACACGTTGGCGGATGAGCTGGAGCGGAGAGGAAGAGAGGTTACCTGCCGCGGCAAGCGCCTTTCCGCGGCAAGGTTCTTGTCGCGCTCGGGAGCTTGTCGCTCACCAAGCCTTCCCGGCAAGCTCCTCTTGCCGGGGCCTTGTTTCCTTCATGCCTCGAGTGGCCTTCCCGGCAAGCTCCTCTTGCCGGGGCCTTCTGCGTGCCTAGAGCGGCCTTCCCGGCAAGCTCCTCTTGCCGGGGTCTTGTCTCTTAGACTGAGAACACTTTGTTCTTGAATGGCTCCAAAGGAGCCACGAAGAGTCTTGGTGATCATCTGGCAAGCCTTGCCGCGGGGTGCTGCGACTGCCCGTGCACGAGTTCGGGATACTAGGGTACCCCTACTCTAGTACACCAACAGACCCGGATGCTGAAGAGGCTTCTGGCAATGCTACCAAGCATCCAACATTTGTTTACATAATTTACGTACTATACAAATAATTTTCCAGCGACTTGAAATTGTACAATGGTGTGAGCATTCAGCTTTTGTTTCGTTTGTCGTGCCATCGATGCTCTTTCGGAAACAATAAAAAACTAACTTCCTTGCTAATGCATCTCAATTATTAGCATATCAGAGCTAATATTTACATCATGACTGAAGACGAAGTTGTGAGAAGGTGTTAAATTAAAATTGATCCATGCTTTCATTGGCAGCAACGTCCACTCAGCTCTGTCTAAATCAACAAGGCGTGTTGGTAAAAAAGTACTTGTCTGGAGCATGCAACATTCCGATCATTTTGTGCAGTTCCACTATAATAGATCTGAGCGTCCCTGTTCCAAACATATTAAGTGTGATTACGATAATAGAGGACTGCTGATGAAACAATAAACACACAAATAGAAGCCGGTCACCTTTTGCAGTCTCTCTTAAGACTAACTAGTTCGAGAAGATTAGGCTCGGAGTTGGATGAGGAGGATAGAGCAAAACCAATCTCGCTTTGTGCAGTCGCACTAAAATGTAGAGACGTTGCCTGTGTGACATTTTAGTACAACTGCACAAAACACTCTTAAGGAAAAAGTGATTTGTGTAGTTCACCAAAAGGTCGCAATAGCAACGAGGTGAAATGGATAGCCCTGTTTGCAAAAAAGAGGTAGAAAGGAAACAATTACTAGCCAATAACAGTTGATGACACATGCCACGACAAAAAAGAAGCATATTCCTTGTCCTAAGGGAAGATAACAACATGGTTGTGTTTGTCTAAAACGGTGTGAGGACGAGATTGCAGTATGGAAAGTACGCCGGACGAGCTACGTTTTGGGCAAAGAACTATGGAAGATCCACATGCAGTAACGTGGGAAGACGGGCAGTGGAGCAAGGCCGGAGGGGTACCTGGAGGTCGTCGGGATGTAACTAGGTGAGCGGCGGCGGGCAGAATCTGCCCATACTTCGGCAGCAAGCTGGTGGCGTAGGCCCTACCGCGCCGGAGCTTGGTCAGAGAGAACGACGTGTACCGCAGATCGGGACGTGCTGCCTCAGCACTGTCGAATGGAGAAACTATGCACTACCTCTCTTTCTCGGCGGACGGGATGCAGCCGGATCACTGACCAACGGTGAGAGAAAGAGGCCACCGTAGCCTTGTGTGAGATACTCTAAAGAAGACAGACCAGGCATGCAGGTTCCATTGTATATAGTGGAGCGGACTACCGTTTTATCCATAAAAATTGTTTTATATTCTGTGTACGTGCCATTGAGAGCTATAACTTTATTTAAAAATAACGCACCAACACGTCAAGTCGAACTTTGTTTCGTGCACGCGTGGCACCACGACCTCCCTAGGTAAACAACCGCTACACATGTTCAAATTAGCACGTGGGCTACCATTTCGTAAAGAAATGATCTCCACCGTGTACCTGCGCATGTGTGGCTGGGCATGAAGCGTAAGTATGTGCACGGTGCACCTATTCTGTTCTTGTATACGTACACCACCTACGTGGGGTTGTGTGAGAGAGATATAGTGTGTTGGGTTCGTGAGATTTTTTTGTGGGTGGGTGTGGGGGGGGGGTCAATCAATCAATGTAACATATGCTATGTGTGTGAAATAGAGTCCTGGATATATCATATATATAGAGGGGGCGATCCACGAGAAGAGAGTGGGGGTATCATCCGCTTGAGGTGTCCATAGAATCGAATAGAGGGATGATGTGTGTGTGTGTGTGTGTGCGCGCGCGATTGATAAAGAGTGCCATCGAATTTGTGTGTGCCCACGTCAAATATATAGAGTGTCTGGCCTACTGGAAGGTGAGAGGGGACATGTGCAGTTTGTCTCTGTGGCATGGATACCTCCCTACAGCGCTTGACTATCGGTGTGTGGTGGGGGGAGAGGGAGGCCTAATTAACTATAGAGGTACAATGGCTGGTATATGTGTGGAGGAGGTGAGAGGCCTATACCTCATGTATTAAGGAGATCGATCTACCTCATGTATTAAGGGAGATCGATCAGCATCCATGCATATGTGTAGGAGAGGAATAAGGTTGGGAGAGAGATAGAGCTAGAGTGTTGGAGGGGGTGGTAATGAAGTTGCTTCTAACAAATGGTGGGATAGGCTTGCTAGACAAACGGAGGGAACGCCCGCAATATCAATAAGAGAGGAGATGGATGCTTGTCTGTGCACGTGCGTGTGAGAGACGGGTCAGGAGGCATGCACAAATCATGAGGCACTACAGGAATCAGCTACTTTGCAATCTTCCACGGCAGACGGCAAAGGCATGGGTAGCGGACAGCAAAAGTCTTTGCCGTCCGTGGTAGACGACAAAAATGGACGGCAAAGTACGGGGCGGCTAAGACCTACGTTGCCGTCTGCTTCGGGCGGCTGACGACAAAGGGCTATTTGCCATCAGTAGCGGACGGCAAAGAATGGAGACGACAATAAATGCGTTGTTACTCCGTTAGGTGGTTAACGGAAGGCCTTTGCCGTCCGCCGCTGATGGCAAACTTCGGAAGGCCTTTGCCGTCCGCCAAATGATGTCAGCCGACATCACTACACGGCAGGCCTTTGCCGTCCGCCGCTGTAGGCAAAGTTTTTTCCTCTTTGCCGTCAGCCGCTGTAGGAAAACTGACCAAATTGGTCAGCCTCCCAGGAAGCACAGTTGCCTGCCACGTGTCCTCTTTGCCGTCCGCTACTGATGGCAAAGAAGTCTTTGCCGTCGGTGGCAGACGGCAAAGATCCTGCATATTGTCTCTTTTTCTGTTTTTTTTAATCTAACAATTTTCACAGCAAATATATATAACATATATAGATATATTTCATAGGGCTATTTAACAACAAATAAGTTTCATCATACATACATATATAGTTCCATCCATTCATACATAGCAAGTTGCACATACACATAAGTTGCAACCATTAGGAAGTTGCACATACATATTACAATGCAAAGTTATATCAAGATAGCAAGTTCCATCGTAGCAAGCTAGAAGAATACTAGAAGAGAATGAAATAAAAAACAAGCACTCCATCATAGCAAGCTAGCTTCCGAGAAGTGAATGAAATCTGCAAAATGGCAAATAAGAAAGTTAGGAAAAGGTGACTAGAAGAAGAAGACTAGAAGAAGAAGCACGCCATCGTTTGTGAGGTAACTTAGGTGAAATGGATCGTTTATGAGCTAACTTAGGTAAACTGCATCATTTTAGAGCTAACGTAGGTAAAATGGATCGTTTATGAGTTAACTAAGCTAATTATGCCGTTTTTTACATAAGTAAGGTAAGTACATGTCATTATTGAGCAAACCTAGTTAACTAAGCATATTATAACTAACTTAGGTCATTTTGGAGGAAACAAATCTAAGTATAGATTGTTTTAGAGCTAACTTAGGTAAAATGGCTGGTTTTGGAGGTCAGTAAGCTTATTAAGTCATTTTGCAGGAAAAGAAGCTAACTCTAGGTCATTAAGGTAAGCATATTGGATGAAATAAAGCTAAGTCTAGGTCTTTATGCATTTGTTAAGAAAAAAACTAGAGAAACTTACCTTGATCATGGAGGTGTGGGAGCGGGCTGGCTCATGCCAGTAGCTGGAGAAGGATCATGTGATGCTTGTGTGGAGTTACGCTGCACCAAAGATCATTTTCAATGTTTCGTTAGCATGATGACACTCAAATGTTAAGACTAGCAAGTAACGTCCATTCAAATTAAACTCACCGTGGTCTTAGGAGCAATATCTGGACCAATGGCTATGGAGCCACGGGACCTCCCGCCACTAGATATCATCACCTGCTCTGGATTGTAGGGAATATGGCTCGGGTTAAACTCCTCCCCTTTCCTCGCCTTCCCCTTGACTTGCTTGTAAGAGGAAGTGTGGGCCATGGCATACAGGTCGTACCCCTCTGGCACCTTATCCGTCTTATTGTAGCATGCCTGAAAGAGAGAAACAAAGTAAATTAGTAATTAAAGGGCTCAAGCTAGCATGATGAATGAATTGCATTAATCATGAAGCAAACCACATACCCAATTCCGCCCGAACTGATATAAGCTGGAGCTACCTTGATGGTGTGGCACACCTTCAATTTGGGCATGTTTGTCCTTGGCCTCAGTCGGCTCCCCTTCCATCTTTCAACACCTGCCATGACAAAGAGTAAACGAAATTAGTACAACATAAAAAAATACCGACATGAATAATAATATGTATATCACTTAAGTGTATCATCATCAAGTACAACATAAAAAAATTGAATACCTGACACTACTAATAATCTCAATCAGTATCATCAATAAATGCATAATCATCATCATCACTATAATCAATAACGGGCTCATAGGGTTCAGTGGCATCAACATGTGGAAGGCCACCTTTACGTAATCGGTCAAGCATTGAGAGGTCGTCCACATCAGTAACCTCTTCTTGTTCCGGCTCTTCTTGTTCCTCCTCTGGGGTGATGTGGGATTCACTGTCGCTGTCTACTTCAATGTTTTGGGGTGAAGTATACCGGTTCTTGAAACGCTTTTTGGAAAGACGTGTCTCTTGAAAGAATTCTCCTTCATATGTGTCTGGGTTATAGTCTTCATAATCCTCTTCCTTTGGGGGAGATAGTCTAGCATGTGGCGGCACTTCATAAATGACACCCCAACCTTTCAGATTTGGATTAGTTTGGCAGGCCCAGGATAGATAGAATACTTGGGTTGCCTGTTGAGCCGTAATATAGACATCAGGAACATCTAAATGGGTGCTTTGGTTAATTTCAACTAGCCCTATATGTTCATGAGTCCTTCTAGTCTCCTTCGGCTGAAACCAATAACATTTGAAGACTACGACATTCGGTGGGTTTTCACCATAGAATAGAAGTTCATAAATTGCTTCAACTCTCCCATAATACTCGGTACCTCCTTCACCGATAGCAGATACACAACAATTTGTAGACTTTCGGTCGGCCATAGATAGCTCTTTGCCATAGGTACGAAAACGATACCCGTTGATGTCGTATTTGTCAAATGAACGGACCTTATAGTCAAAACCATTAGCGACTTGTCTCAATTCGGCGTCCATAGACTCTGAATTAGCCTACAAGTTTAATATGAAAGGATTGTTGCATTACGCACAAATTAGCGAATGAAATGAAATTGTCTAATAGAATTTACCGTTTGTTTGAACCAAGAGATGAAACCGGGATAGCCGCCTCCTTGCTTTGCGAGAAGCTCATACTCTTCGACGGAATCCTTTTGGATCACCGCTCCATACGAGAATAGGGCGACGTATCGACTGTATGAAATATCCAGGAATAAGAGCAGTTCAAACGGAAATAGAAGTTGCGAAACAATGTACCGAGAACTTACTCAATGTACGGCCGCACTTCTATCAGGTTGTTGAAGATATACAACGAAATGGTACGCCATTCTTCGTTATCCAAAGATACTAGATTTGAAACACTGGCTGGTGCGAGATTCCCTTTGAATAGGCTGAGGTTGGATCCACCCTTTTTAGGCTCGTCAGCATTGTACCGAGGCTTCGGATTATGCAAATGACAATTTTTGGTTTCGTAGTGTGCTGTCATGAAGGTTTCCGCCTCCTCAGTGACGAATGCCTCAGCCATAGACGCTTCAATTCTACGTTTATTTTTACATTTTTCTCAAAGCGTCTTCTGCATCCTCTCAGTTGGGTAGCACCAACGATTTGCACGGGCCCCCCAATCTTGCCTCGGTCGGGAGATGCAAAATCAAATGCTGCATTGGATTAAAGAAGCCCGGTGGAAATTTCTTCTCTAACTTGCAGATCAACTCTAGCGCCAACTCTTCCATTTCTTCTAGCACGCCAGGGAGTGTTAAGTTTTTTTTAAAACGGGCGGGTGGGTGGGGGCCACCTCCCTCTTTGCCGTCAGCTGGCTGACGGCAAAGATTCTTGCCGTCAGCTGGCGGACGGCAAAGAAATGCCTCATGGCAAATAGGTTCTTTGTCGTCCGCCATTTCTTTGCCGTCTGCTTTACGGTAGCTGATGTCAAAGAGCTTCTTTGCCGTCAACTAGCTGACGACAAAGATCTGGCTGATGGCAAAGTAGATGATTCCGGTAGTGAGGGAGGACGATATGGCTGTGGTAAGCAGACGTACCTACATAGGAAGATCAATCGCCCGTTGTTAGAGAAAGGAGAGACATAACTTGTGAGGTACATCGATCAATGGGGGAGGGGATAGTTAAAGTCGATCTAGGTATATGTTGGGAGATCGATCGGTTTACATACATGTGTGTGTTAGAAGCAAATGAGGCACGTGGATAAGGATAGAGAGAGAGGGATGCATCTAGGAGGTGGTACGAGAGGCATACTATATCGAGGGGGAAGGAGTGTGCGAGTACGAGATCGCTGAAAAGAGTGGTGGGAGTGAGGCATGGACGGTGATAAGAGCAGAGGGAAATCTTTTGTTTGTGCTAGGCACACCTGGCTAGAGAGGCATATCGATCGATGTGTGCCGTAAAGAAGGAGCTGGGGGGCCTACACACACCGTGGGTGAAAGACCTAAAGTGAAAAGACAAATTTGTGCGATGGAGCTAGAGAATGCTGAAGGAGGGTGAGAGGGATGCGGGCGTGTACATGCACGAGAGAAAGTTAGCGCTAGCCAGTGGCGGAGCTATGTGCAAGCCTGGGGGTGCTGTGCCCCCCCAAGTTTGGAACAAACTATGAAGATTTTTTTAAGAAAAGGACTTAGATGAGATTTTTTTAGCTGTTTACACCCTCAAACACCCATGATTTAGCCTTGGCCCCCCAATAGTTCCTACCTAGCTCCGCCAGTGGCACTAGCTACAAAGGCAAGAGGATTGTGTGTGTGTAAAAGACGAATAGAGATCATACTTCACTATAAAAAGTGAATTCGGATATTTGCAGAATTTATCATAGTGTTTAAAACCGACGCATGTGTGAATATATATAACGCTGATACACATGGTGTGGTTATGAACATGTTATACTACATATAATATATCTTATATCTACTTCTTACAAAAAAAATGGAGTTTTTGATGATGGTGTGCCTGCCATCCTGCAATATAGGCCGTCCGTTTTATATCTGGCAGATAGGAAGGATACTATGGCAATTTTGAAAAAAGATACCCACACCCCTCTCCATATTTGCAAATTAGGCCCCTTGATCATGTTGATCTTCTGTGGAACGCATGGGCATCTTGCTAGTACTATGTATAATATATAGAACATTGATTATAATTTGGGCTAGCTAATGTGTGGCTTTTGCAGCTCAGGTCTAAATACTTGTCATAATGTAGGGGGCGGGGTACTATACTTTGTGTGATAAACACGGTGTATGTATGGAACATGGTTTAGATTATGAATACATAGTTAGTACATCAAATGTACTGTTATTCGGAATCAACATCAAGTGTATTCAAAAATTAGAATTCGAGTTCATGTAGTACACATAGTTCATATCTGTCTCTATAGTAATCATGTGTTGTGTTATTAAGGTAATACACGGATGATGGTTGAAGTTGCCAAGAATCATGATTGTAGATTATTATTGAAATAGAGAAATGAATTAAAATTTAGTTCGAATTACAGCGGTAGTATAGACATTTGGAATGCACTAAAATGTTGGTATGAGTAGGTTACATGCATTATATAGCAAGAGAAGAAATTTAATTGGACATAACATGGATTCATACTCCCTCGTTCCATCTATATAGGGCGTAATGAGTTTTTAAAGACCACCTTTGACTATTGACAAGATTAATAGTACATGACATGCACAATGTGTGAAAATTATATCATTGAAAGAACCTTTCACACAACAATTTAACGGTGTGCTTTGTGTAAGTTGCATGTAATATATTATTGCTCTAATATTTGGTCAGAGTTAGCATCAGAAAACGCATTAGGCCCTATATAGATGGAAGGAGGGAGTAGCTTTGAATAGCATTTGTATAGTAAAACGGGGCAAGACTCTCTCTTTGTGTGGTGTGAATAGTTTAAATTTTTTCGTTTTCTTTTTGGTTGAGGGAAGTGCGAATTGATTTGGTACGTACAAGTACAATATTACTACATGTTAGGCTTGTCCCTAAAATTCAACCCGCGCCTTGTTATATCCTGAAAATTCAGATATCGTGCTCCCAAAACTGGCGCCTTCACAACCCGCGCCTTGCTATCCCAAAAATACAATGCGTGCGAAATCTCCCTCCAGCTGCCATATCCCGACACGCGAAATCCCCCTTCTAACCCTGAGCCGAAAGGGCCGCTAGTTCAAATCGGTGGGGGTACTTTTGTAACACACCCTACATTTTGGATAAGCGCGTCCCTAAGTCATGCTTCACCCCCTCCCATCGCCCCCTTTTTGCCATTCGAAATCCCAGGCCGCCATAACCTCTCCGCTCCAGCCACGAAATACCACCCTCCTCCGTCCGCCACCTCACCGCTGCCTAGCCGGAGCTTCTTCCCCGACGACTCGTCCACCGCAACAGCTCGACGTCCCTCGTCCACCTCCTCGGATGAGGATCCGTCATCCATCTCGTCGTCCCGCCGCTTTAGCCGCCCCGTCCTCCACCTCCAAGGAGATGCTCCGACGATCGTCTCGTCTATCGCGGCTGCTCTATCCCCGCAGCACTGCCTTAACCTACTCCACCGGAACTGCAGCATCTTCACCGACTCCTTGGACGAAGCCGAAGCCTACTCGGCGCCACCAAAGAGGTTGTACACTCATCGCATCGCACCTTCTCCTTAACTCGACCTCCTGGCGCCGACGGTGCTCCATCGCGCACCCCCATGGAGCGGCTACCTTGAAGCCGGCGCCGCGGGCGACATCTCCATGGCGGCTCTCCCCCAGTGCGAGGCCACTTCGGCGGCGGCGTCCATACCAGCCGGATCTGCTGCTGCTCCGGCTCTCGCTCACTCGCTCGTGCTGCTGCTGCTGCTGCTCTGGCTCTCGCTCGATCGCTCGCTCGCCCAGCTGCTACTGCTCCGGCTCTCGCTCACTCGCTCGCGCTGCTGCTGCTGCTCCGGCTCTTGCTCAATCGCTCGCTCGCCCAGCTGCTGCTGCTCCGGCTCTTGCTCGCTTGCACTGCTGCTGCAGCTCTCCCCCTCGACCGTGCTGCTGCTCTGCTCTGATTTAGCCACACTTCAGTCGACTGAATCGACTTTTGGGTCAGTCGATTTTCAGGGGTTGGGAGGGGGGATGCTCGCCGGAGTTAAGGAAGAACCACCCGCAGCGGGGAAGGGGGCTCGCTGGAGAGGTACCCCACTATCTATCTTGGGGTTCAGGGTGGGGGGCCTAGGGGGCTGGCCGGGGTGGCGGTGGGGAGTTGTTTCAGGGCGGCGAGGCAGCACTGGGGCCGGAGGTGGCTGGCGGCTCAGGGGGGTGCAGGTTGAAGATGAACTGCAGGCCCTCGCTAAACTACATGTCAAGTGCCTCTCTGCTACCATTGCCTTCAGTATCGACAGTAACATTCAGATTCCACAATAAATTTCAGTTTCGACAGTTAAGTTCATAGTCAACAGTTTTTACCTCATCTATTGTAGTCGGGTGGTTTTTGGTGATGTAAATTTTACATCATCTATTGGAGATGCTATTAGAATCCCACTTGAGATTGAAGATGTCTGTCTTGTGCTGCTTCAGCCTTGACGTCTTACGACTCACTGGAGCTGCTCCAACGACAGAATGATCCATCACAACAGAGCAGTGCCCTGGACGCTGTCTACAGATTCCTCAGATCTTCCTCCACGCATCCGACAACCACCTCTGCCTCAACTGCTTCAGCGACCAACCCAATGATCCTGAGGTCTACACGGCTACGGCAAAGAGGTTGTACACTAGTTGCATCACTTATTACTATACATTCATGTCGATCCATTAGGGCTACTTTGGTTCAACGGAAAAACATAGCAATAGGGAATTTTCCAATGGCACTCTACTATTCAATTATTCCTGCATTTTGTTGAAAGGAATGAAGCAAAACATCCACCTGGACCTACTTTTCAAAATCATATGCATGAAAAGAAGACCAAGTGCATTAGTGGCAGAATAATATTCTAACTTGAGTCAGGTTCAAATTAATGTTCAAACTTGAGTTCTAAATTAGTTGTGGGGCACATATCAAGGCAACAATGAATAGTTTGTCTCTAATATCTGGTTCACCTAGGGTATGCCTATGCTGTTCATCTTGGGTGGGAAACAAATAGTAAAGCAATCATCATTTGCCTTTTTATTAAATTAAAGCAATCATCAACCAGCTATCATTATTTTTGGATCCATTCACTGGTTGTTATCATCACTCTAAATTTCTGCATGCTGTCCTTACATAACCTCACCATATTTTTTTCATATGCATGTCAGATATTGTACACAGTCATGCTGAACATGTAGAGAAAAAGAGAAGAGTTTTGCGCGGCAATACAATGTCATGCACACATTCCTCCATGGTGGGTTCAATGGCAAACCCTCCCCACCCCCTCCAGATTGTAATCCAGAGGAAGATATCCGTTCTGAGGCGGATTCAGACGCCGCTGACCACTCCTATTTACCCCCCAAGGTGTTTGCTCTACCTTGGCATGATGATGTTAGTCATATCATGCATATGTTTCCTTGTAGTGCCTACTTTTGACATCATATATGTCATCTGCTTAGTTTAGACATGTTCTGTAATGCCGCCTGTTTAGTTTCTATATCATATATGGGAATTATGCAGTCTTATGTCTTTTAGCCAGCCATAATATATGTTAAATGTGCAATGCCATCCTGTTTAACCAGGCATCATATATTTGAATGATATCTTGCCCATCCTTTTCTTCATTACATTTCCATTTGTCGACAATGTTTGTACATTAAACTACTCTTCCTGTGAATCAGCCATTTGGGTGGGAGATGGAAAAATCTGAAGTGAAAACAAGGCCTTCAGAGCAAACAGTGCTACTTGTCGAAGCAGATCTCTTGTTGGGTCCCGATAGCTCCTCAGAGATGGATTCATAGATAGATGACCAGTCCTATTCCCCCACCGAGGTGTATGCTCTAACCTGGCACGGTTGATACTGCTCATATCATGCATATGGTGTCTTGCATTGCATAGTTTAGACATCATATACACAATATTCAAAACCATGTTCTTAGTTCAGACATCATATCGAATGCCCTCCGTTTAGCATATAAATCACATATGTGAATTAAACGATGCGATCCTGATTACTTAGATAACATGTAGGTGAATTATGTCATGCGATTCTGTTTAGTTATTCATCATATCTTTGAATTATGTTATGCTATGTTATCCAGTTTAGATAGACATCATATATGTGAAATTATGTCATGCTATCAGTTTTAGTTTCACAATATACATGTCAACTATTTCATGCCCTCTTTTTTCCACACTATCTATTGCATCTGTCTCTCATACAATGTCTGTACATTCAACTGTGTTTCCTATTTATCATCCATTTGAATTGGAGCGAGTCATGCCAGTATCTAGCGGACTAAAAACATGGTCTTCAAATAAAACAATGCTACCTCTTGGTGGAGATAGCACCCCGGTTGTACATGCACACGAACCAGCCCTACCACACATAACCCAAACTCTCGCAGATTGTAGCCCTACTGCGATGGATAGAGAACCAGCTTCACCCAATCTAACCCCAACCCCAGCCGGTAGTAACCCAGTTCCTGTTGACACAGCACCATCTCCACCACAGGGCTCCCAAACAAGAGCAGTTAGTAAGGCAGCTCCAGTGCCCAAAGGGCCAGTACTATCACGGCGAACCCCAACTCCACCAGTTAGTACGGCTATTCCTGTGGAGGAATCACAACCAGCTAGTCGTAGTTTAGCATCTATCGCATTTGATGTTGTTAAATCGTATGTGCATACCTTCGCATCTTGGAAATATTATATTGAAGATGAAGGAAAATGCCAGTTGCAGGTGTTTGTCCAGGAGTTAAGTGTAAGTAATGTTATTCATGGTAATTACTTTGCTTCGTCCCATACATCCTACCTCCATGATGGTTATAATACAACCATTTTCCCCTTTTTTATCTATAGAGAAGGACCGATTTGGGAACTCAGGATGAGTAACCTGTGCTAATACCTCTGCTATCTTCAAGAATGCTTGGTGGCAGTATCGGAATTACCTGAAGAAAACGTACTTCACCGGCAAAGAAACTCATCAAATTCCCTTACGTTCTCCTGAGACACATTGACTAGACGATGACTGGGAAAGCCTTGTTTTGTACTGGTCCCGAACCAAGAATGTGGTAAGGTCTATGAGCTCATTTTCTATTTTTAAGTATTATATTCTTGCGTCTTACTGTACTCTGTTCATGTTGAACAAGTGCCTAAACCTGAAGAACAACTATTCTAATTTAAGATTCCATTGCTATCATCGTTCAAAAAAGCGCTAGGCGTTAATTGTGCGTTTTGCCACCGCCTTGCGCTTTACTGACTAAAGCGCATGCTTATGCGCAGTTATGCACAAATTAAGCGTAGTTATGAGCAATGCGTTTTGCCAACGCCTAGAGCCTAGGCGCGCTTAAGCGCTCGCTTAGGCGCGCCTTTTTTTAACTATGGTTGCTTTGCTCTTGTATCACTGTATTTACTCATACAAACTTATTTTTAAATTAAAGGATCCAATCGAAACTCCAATGGCATAGTAGGTTTCTTCACGCATGTTTCTTTAACTGGTTTGCTCTTATCAATAGCTCTGTTGATTTCAATTTCAATTGTGTATACAGTTGACTTTCATATCATGTACATTACTAGCATCACAACAGAGCCAATAGTGTTGTTGTACATGTAGACCCGTGGTACCCATCTGAAATCTTGTTGTGCCATGTAGTTTCTCACGCTTTGTATTCTTTCACTGCTGCTTTGTCTTGAACTGATATGATTTGAAATGTGTCTCTATTTTGATTTGGCAAGACAATGAAGTGACCATAGGACATAGATATATGTTTTTTTGATGCTTTTATTATGTACTAGTACTCACTACAGGAAACAGATAATTTGTCGTCTGTGGATCACAGACGGCAAAGACCTAAATCTAGACGGCAAAGATTTTGCCGTCAGGAAGCAGACGGCAAACTCAGACGGCAAAGATAAGTCGGCAAAGAATACTTTGCCGTCAGCTTTTTATCGGGAAGACGGCAAAGACTTTGCCGTCAGCCAACTATAGATTTGCCGTCTGCCGCAAAAATAACAAACGGCAAAAATGCGTTCTTTGCCGTCAGTCAAAACTTGTTCTTTGCTGTCATCTAGACTAAAGTACAGACGGCAAAGTCTGTTTTGCATTTTTTTTAAATGACGTCAAAGCAGAGCTTCTCGCCGGACACATGAACATCAAGTCAAAGAGAGCAAGTTCAGCTCACGTAGATTCTGGGTTCGACACGGCCATGCTACCTTTCATTCATTGTAGGTCGAGTTACAGAGAACCTGAAACTTTACACAAAGAACCCTCCAAAAACAACTAATTACAAGGCATAGGCAAAATCTTCACTTGCGTTTACTAGTAGTTTGACAATCAATCGTTCAATAATCTAACAATTATCTATGAACACAAAAATAACCAGATTACATAGGGCTGCCAAGTTCACCCAAAAGCTTGCGCAGCCAGCTTCGAGCACAACGGGCAGAGGCTGATGCGGTCAGCGGCCGGTGGAGTGAGGCATCGATGGGGAGGAGGCCTCCGGTGTGCTGCTGCTTGTCGTGTCACGAAGCATCAATGGGAGGAGGCCTTGGCCTTCCGAGCATGACGGGGGACAGGACATACTCGTCGGGGGCGACGAGGATGGGTCTGGTCATGCCGGTGGCGCGAGGCGTCGACGACGTTTCCTTCTGGCGCATAGAGGCCGCCCGGGTCAGCAGTGACCGGTGGCGCAGGGGGCGACGCGGGACCTGGCCGGCTGCAGTGAAGGCAACGGGGGACAAGCCGGCCGCGCCAAGGCGACTGGTGACAGGGCCGACCATGTCGGGAGGAAGGAGGGAAGGGGCCAGCCGTGCCGGAGGCGACAAGGGAACATGCCGGCCGTGCCGGATGCGATGGGGAAGGGGCTAGCTGCGCCGGAGGCGACAAGGGAAGGGCCGGCCGTGCCGGATGCGATGGGGAAGGGGCTGACCGTGCCGGAGGCGATGGGGAAGGGGCCGGCCGCGCCGGAGGCGATGGGAAAGGGGCCGGCCGCGCCGGAGGCGATTGGGAAGGGGCCGGCCACGCCGGTGGCTAGTGGAATGGGGATGGGGCGGCCACACCGGGGACGACGGGGGACGTGGCTAATGGCGCCGGCCGGCGGCCAAAGACGGGCGGCGGGGGACGGAGATGGTGGCACAGGCGAGTAAATCGGGAGGTGGGCGAGGTGGTGGGGGTGGGCTGTGTGTGGGGATAAGGGAGAGAGAGAGATAACGTGCGATGAACGTGGTGGGGTCGCGGTGGGTGAGAGGACCAGGGAGAGATGAGTGGTGGGGCGGCTGCGATGGTGCCACCTCATCGATCCGTGGGATCGATCCGCGAGATGTGTTTTCTCTTTGCCGTCTGCGTTTTTATTTTACAGATGGCAAAGAGTTTATTTTGCCGTCTGTTAAAAAATAGGCAGACAGCAAAGACTGTGCTGTCTGTATTTTTTTGAACTGACGGTAAAATGACCTCTTTACCGTCTATAAATAAAAATGCAGACGGCAAAGTTTGCGATTGTTGGGATGGGTGGGTGGGGCGTGCGTGGTGTGAAACGGATGCGGGTGGGGGCGCCCCAGATCATGCCACCTCATCGATCCGTGGGATCGATCCGTGTGCTGTGCTTTTTCTTTGCCGTCTGCGATTGTTTTTACAGACGGCAAAGAGCTCTCTTTGCCGTATGTAAAATAAATCGCAGACGGCAAAGTTTTTGCTGTCTATGATTTTTTTTACAGACGGCAAAAAGAGCTCTTTGCCTTCTGTAAAAAAGAATCCCAGACGGCAAAGAATCTTTGCCGTCTGTGTTTTCTTACAGACGGAAAAGTATGGATTTGCCGTCAGTTGTTCTTTACCGTCAGCCGCTGTTGGCAAAGTTTGTCTTTGCCGTCTGGCCCGACGAAATGCTGACGGCAAAGAACAGTGCTGACGGCAAATCTCTAGTTTCCCGTAGTGACTTGGCAATAAAAGACTTGGTACTTTAATCCTGACCACCTTACTAATGAACTGGTTCACCGAGATGAGTTTCATATACTAGTAGATGCTAAACTTGTTATGTGTCTGCTTGTTTCTTCTTTTAGAATGATGACAGAATATTGTGGAAGAGTGCCTTATTAAGCAATGGTAAAGGAAGTAATGCAGATAAGGTTCAGGATAGTGACACATCCTTGTTGGTCTCCAACAAAGCTGTAAAACAACTAAGGAAGACTATCTTGAAGACAGCGAGACAACCCTAAAGTCCTGTCTTGGTTTAGTGTTCGAGTTACTGGCCACTATCGCTTGCACAAGCTATTCAAACTCACTGTCTGAATCAGTTCAGTTTCTTGAGTCTTAACTACAAGCTGAAAGACATCGATCAGCTGTGCTCCGACAAGAAACGAAAGGACTACGGAAGTCCCTGGAGCATTCAGATGCATACTTTCTGGTGCAACAACAAACGTTGGAGGATTTTAGCGCCAAACAGGACAAAGCTAATAAGCTTGCTAAGCTTATTGCCAGCATGGTGGATACCCAGGGTAACGTTTCTTGAGCTCTTCTGAAGTTGTTTCAGCTATGCTCTTGTTTTGCTGGCGCGTTTATTTGCACTGGTGGCCAATTTTGACGGCCAGTGTATGTAATATGTTGCTTTGTTCCCTATATTTGCACTGGTGGCGAACTTTGATGCCCGATGGATATAATATGTGTAATAGTGGTAATAGGCTAGCGTTTATTGCTTGCTTATTTATTTCCTTATAGCCTTGTTTAGTTGTTTGCTTGTAGTCACTGCAGTTCTTTTTCTGTGTTTTTCTAGTAGCCACAATAGCCTATTTTTGATATCTAGGCCAAAATAATCATGGCAACACATGGACTGTTGTAACCATGGGCCTCCTGTAGGCCGTATGATCCATGGGCCTTCTTCCGGCGGTAGGATCCATTGGCCTTCTATACGGGCCGTACGATCCATAGGCCTTCTATACGGGCCTTAGGATTCATGGGCCTTCTACGGGCCGTAGTGTCCATGGGCCTTCTACAGGCCGTACGATCCATGGGCCTTCTACGGGCCGTACTATTCATGGGCCTCATACGGGCCGTAGGATCTGTGGGCCTTCTACGGGGTGTATCATCATTCCGCCAATCATGGGCCGTACTATTCGTGGACCACAATGGGCCGTTAATAGGACGTATTTGATAACTCTATGAAAACAGCCCAACATTTTTTTACATGAAAACTGCCCAACGTATTAACGACCCGCAAACGGGCCGACTGTAACGACGGGCTGAATTTAGCCCATATGCAGAAAATGACTGTAATGGGCCGTATGTAACTGAATGCCGCAAATGAGCCCAAGCATAAATGGGCCCTGAGAAGGCCGAAAGATAACTTGGGCTAGAAACGGCCCAATGGAATAACGGACCGTTAATGGGTATAAAGTGATACACTATTCATTATGGGCCAGTTTCACCACGGGCCGTTAATGGGCCAAGAGTTACAAAGAGCCTCATATGGGCCTAAAGAAGTCATGGGCCACACATGTGCCAGAAGTTAAAATGGGCTGGAATCATATTGGACGTCCCAGATGACTTTACTGGGCCTAATTCGAATTGGGCGTAACGGGCCCTAGGTTAGCAGGCTGTAAATGGGCTATATGCGAACAGGCCGTTAACAGGCTTTCCATATGCCAGTCCGCTACCTTTTGACCAAGTCAAACGGGCCGGCCTTTTCACAGGAATGGTCCTCTATTGGTCCGTGCCACGTGTCGTCGTATCATAGGCACCTTTTGTCCAATGAGCGTATGACATCTATCCCAACGGTGAGCCGGCACGTGTTTCCTCCAGCCAATGATGATTTGACACGTGGAAAATCCCCATTGGTTGGGGCTGTTAACGGGTTATCGGATCCAAAACCCGACCTGATAGCTTAATGGTGTTCCATTACGGTGGATGCCACGTGTCGGTCACCCTTGACGAAAGCACTTCTGTGACACGCGATTTATCGTCATGGAAGTGGACACTTCCGTGATGATAATTATGATAATGTCATGGAACACTTCTACGACAGCACATGTATGACTATCTTGATTCTATCATAAAATCGTCATGGATGTACATGCATGACAAAAAACGCGACCTACTATGACAAACCCGTATCATCAGGGAAGTGTATTTTTTTGTTGTGTGTTCTGTTTTTGATAGATTCTATTTTCATTGTGTTGTTTGCTTATTTTGATGAATCTATGAGTAGTATCGGAGGGTATGAACCATAGAGAAGTTGGAATAAAGTAGGTTTAACACCAATATAAATAAATAATGAGTTCATTACAGTACCTTAAAGTGGTGCTTTGTTTTCTTTTACTAACAGAGCTTACGAGTTTTCTGTTAAGTTTTGTGTGGTTGAAGTTTTCAAGTTTTGGGTAAAGATTCGATGGACTAGGGAATAAGGAGTGGCAAGAGCCTAAGCTTGGGGATTCCCAAGGCACCCCAAGGTGATATCAAAGGACAACCAAGAGCCTAAGCTTGGGGATGCCCCGGAAGGCATCCCCTCTTTCGTCTTCGTCTATAGGTAACTTTACTTGGAGCTATATTTTTATTTACCACATGATATGTGTTTTGCTTGGAGCGTCAATTTATTTTGTTAGTATTTTCTTGCTGTTATTTAGAATAATTTTTTGCATCCTTATTTTCAATAAAAATGTCAAGGATAGCCTTTACCATGCTTATTTTGCAAATATACATGTTGCTGTTTCAAAACAGAAAGTTTACCGCTGTTGCAAAAATTCCCTAGAAAAGTCAGAAAGTGATATAATGTTTAATATTTTTGCATATTGAGCTGTGATAAATATTCTACAGCATAGTAGTTTTCTTATAATTTTTGGAGTTAGGGAAGTATGATGAATCTTGCATTCTTTACAGACTATACTGTTTTGGCAGATTGCTGTTATGTTTGCATTGTTTGCATATGCTTGCTTGTTAATGATTCTATTTTAGGATAGGAGTATTAAATATGCAGAGACATTTAGTATGCAATGTTGAATAATAATGTTAGTAATTTGTTACAGTAGAAAATGATACGGTTTTTCATTGTTTTATATAACTTATCTCACGAGTTCTTGTTGAGTTTTGTGTGGATGAAGTTCTTGAGATTTAGGAAAACCGTGATATAAAAGGAATTAAGGAGACACAAAAGCTCAAGCTTGGGGATGCCCAAGGAACCCCAAGATAATATTCCAAGAAGTCTCAAGCATCTAAGTTTGGGGATGCCCCGGTAGGCATCCCACCTTTCTTCTTGAACAATTAACGGTTAGTACCGGTTGAACCTAAGTTTTTGCTTCTTAACATGAGTTGTGCTATCCTTGCAATATCATTTTGTTTTGCTTTGCTTGCTGTTTGAATAAAATACCAAGATCTGAAATTCTTAAATGAGAGAGAGTCTTCATATAGCTACATAATTATTTAACTACTCATTGATCTTCACTTATATCTTTTTGGAGTAGTTTGCCATTTACTTGTGTGCTTCACTTATATCCTGTGAGTAAATGGTTGAATGAGTTGAATGTCATAAATCTGAAATTATATATGCTTCATATGCTTATGCCATGGGGAGTAATGACTTCACATATAAGAAGTAGAGGTTGTAAATTTATTGGAGGTTAGCAAGCATTGTATTGGTCACTTGAACAATTCATGAAAGAATATTGAAGGAAGAGAGATTTCACATATAAATATACTATCATGGACATCTTTTATAATTGTGAGCACTCATTAAGTATGACATGCTAAAGAGTTGATGTTGGACAAGGAAGACAACGTAATGGGTTATGTTTTCTCACATCTCAATTAAAGTATATTGTCATGGATCATTCAAACATGTTCAGCTTGCCTTTCCCCCTCATGCTAGCCAAAATTCCTTGCACCAAGTAGAGATACTACTTGTGCTTCCATTATCCTGAACCCGGTTTTTGCCATGAGAGTCCACCATACCTAGCTATATGCGGTATTTACCTGCTGTTCCAAGTAAACTTGCATGTGCCAAACTCTAAATATTCAAATAATAATTTGTTTTGTATGCCCGAATCACTCATGTAGCGACTAGGGGCTGTCAGTATCTTCCATGCTAGGTGGGTTATTCTCAAGATGAGTCAACTCCGCTCATCATTCACGAGAAAAATGGCTAGTAACCGGGATGCCCAGTCCCATGATCAAAAAGATCAAAATCAAATCAAAAATAATTGCAAACAAAACTCCCCCAGGACTATTGTGGTATGGACAGTACCCCGTTGTTTCGAATGGCCGTGAAGTGTGATTGTTGGTGGAGCGGGAGTAAAATATTTATCATTCTGTTTGGGAATCGCCTACAATGTATGTAGTATGGAAGATATTGGTAACTCTTGGTTGTTATGTTGACAGTGAGATCGTACCTCTCAAAATTATTTATCTCTATTTCAAAATCGAGCTCTGGCACCTCTGCAAATCCCTGCTTCCCTCTGCGAATGGCCTATCGTTTACTTTTATGCAAGAGTCAAGGTGATGTTCACCTTTCCCTTTTTCATTTTATCCTTTGGCAAGCACCTCGTGTTGGAAAGATCTTGATATATATATATATATCCAATTGGATGTAAGTTAGCATGAACCATTATTGTTGACATCACGCAAATGTGAATACGTTGGGAGGCAACACTATAAGCCCCTATCTTTCTCAGTGTCCGATTAAAACTCCATAACCATAAGTATTGCGTGAGTGTTAGCAATTGTAGAAGACTATATGATAGTTGAGTATGTGAAGTTTGCTAATTCAAAGCTCTAACATATACCCTTCCTGAAAGTAAGATGAATTGCAATTGATTGATGACTAAGAATGAAGTTTGCTAGTTTTGAAGAAAGTTTATGGTCTATGCTTTAACATGTGAATAGCTTGTTACTTGATCGAGAGTAGTTTTATGAGATGAACTACTGTTTGACATACAATCATGCTAGAAAAGGTGATTGAAATTATCATTGATCAAACTTGTGCACCTGCTAGCATTCACACTTCATAAATTCTTTCTTTTATCATTTACCTACTCGAGGACGAGCAGGAATTAAACTTGGGGATGCTGATACGTCTCCAACGTATCTATAATTTATGAAGCATTCATGCTATTATATTATTTGTTTTGGATGTTTACGGGCTTTATTATACACTTTTATATTATTTTTGTGACTAACCTATTAACCGGAGGCCCAGCCCATATTGTTGTTTTCTTGCCTATTTCAGTGTTTCGAAGAAAAGGAATATCAAACAGAGTCCAAACGGAATTAAACCTTCAGGAGCGTTATTTTTGGAACGGATGTGATCTAGGAGACATGGAGTTGAAGTCAAGGAAGCTTCGAGGTGGCCACGAGGGTGGGGGCGCCCCCCCCCCTACTTGGCGCGCCCCCTACCACGTGGGCCCCTCGAGCGTCCCTCGGCCGACTTATTTCACCTATATAAGTCCATATACCCTAAAAACATTGAGAAAAACGATAGATCGGGAGTTCCGCCACCTCCAGCCTCTATAGCCACAAAAAAACAATCGGGACCCTGTTCCGGCACCCTGCCGGAGGGGGGATCCCTAACTGGTGGCCATCTTCATCATCCCGACGCTCTCCATGACGAGGAGGGAGTAGTTCACCCTCTGGGCTGAGGTTATGTACAAGTAGCTATGTGTTTGATCTCTCTCTCTCTCTCTCTCTCGTGTTCTTGATTTGGCACGATCTTGATGTATCGCGAGCTTTGCTATTACAGTTGGATCTTATGATGTTTCTCCCCCTCTACTCTCTTGTAATGAATTGAGTTTTCCCTTTGAAGTTATCTTATCGGATTGAGTCTTTAAGGATTTGAGAAAACTTGATGTATGTCTTGCCGTGCTTATCTGTGGTGACAATGGGATATTCACGTGATTCACTTGATGTATGTTTTGGTGAATAACTTGCGGGTTCAGTGACCTTGTGAACTTATGCATAGGGGTTGGCACACATTTTTGTCTTGACTCTCCGGTAGAACTTTGGGAACTCTTTTGAAGTACTTTGTGTTGGTTGAACAGATGAATCTGAGATTGTGTGATGCATATCGTATAATCATGCCCACGGATACTTGAGGTGACAATGGAGTATCTAGGTGACATTAGGGTTTTGGTTGATTTGTGTCTTAAGGTGTTATTCTAGTATGAACTCTATGATAGATTGAACGGAAAGATGGGGATACATACAAAAGGCATACTATGCCACACGAATACAGCATCATCTTACATAAGAGCACCATCCGACTACGGATGAAACACAAACAGAAACTCAAATGACATCCACCCTACTAGCCCAGGCTGCCGACCTGGAACCTATCCCCTGATCGAAGAAGAAGCAGAAGAAGAACCCCAAAACAAGAAAACATCACTCCCGCGTCATGATCATCGCATAACCTGTACCTGCAATTGTTGTTGTAGTAATCTGTGAGCCACGAAGACTCAGCAATCCCATTACCATGGGTATCAAGACTAGCAAAGCTTAAAGGGAAAGGAAGGGGTAAAGTGGTGAGGTTGCAGCAGCGACTAAGCATATATGGTGGCTAACATACGCAAATAAGAGTGAGAAGAGAGCAAATGGAACGGTCGTGAAGCTAGCAATGATCAAGAAGTGATCCTGAACTCCTACTTACGCCAAACATAACCCAAAACCGTTTTCACTTCCCGGACTCCGGCGAAAAGAGACCATCACGGCTACACATGCGGTTGATGCGTTTTAATTCGGATCTGGTGTCAAGTTATCTACAACCGGACGTTAACAAATTCCCATCTTCCGCATAACCGCGGGCACGGCTTTTGAAAGTTTATACCCTGCAGGGGTGTCCCAACTTAGCCCATCATAAGCTCTCACGGTCAACGAAGGATATTCCTTCTCCCAAGAAGACCCGATCAGACTCGGAATCCCGGTTACAAGACATTTCGACAATGGTAAAACAAGACCAGCAAGACCACCCGCTGTGCCAACAAATCCCGATAGGAGCTGCACATATCTCGTTCTCAGGGCACACCGGATAAGCGAAGCGTACAGGTACCGACATAACCCAAGTTGCCAAGGAATGGTCCCGCACGGTGCTCTAGTTTGGACCAACACTCGGAGGAGCACTGTCCCCGGGGGGGGGGGGGGGGGGGGTAAATAAAGATGACCCTTGAGTCTGCAGAACCCATGGGAAAAAGGCTTAGGTGGCAAATGTTAAAATCAAGGTTGGGCCTTGCTGGAGGAGTTTTATTCAAAGAAAACAGTCAAGGGGGTCCCATAAATGACCCAACCATGTAAAGAACGCAAAATCAAGGAACATAACACCGGTATGACGGAAACTAGGGCGGCAAGAGTGGAACAAAACACTAGGAATAAGGCCGAGTCTTCCACCATTTACCAAGTATATAGATGCATCAATTAAATAAGAGATATTGTGATATCCCAACATAATCATGTCCACCATGGAGCAATCTTCAACTTCACCTGCAACTAACAATGCTATAAGAGGGGCTGAGCAAAGGCGGTAACATAGCCAAGCAATGGTTTGCTAGGAAGGGTGGAAAAGGTTAGAGGCTGACATGGCAATTTGGGAGGCTTGGAGAACAAGTGATAGGTAGCGCAGCAAAGCGATAGAACAAAGCAACTAGCATAGCAATGATAGTAGTGAGATCCAGGGTAGCGGTCATCTTGCCTAAAATCCCGCAAGGAAGAAGAACGAGTCCATGAAGAAGATGAAGCCATGAAGACGAACCAAGCGTAGACGAACGAATCCTCACGATCGCAACGAAACCGGGCCTAACGAGAAGGAGCACAACCGGAAAGAAGCAAACAACAAGGTAAACACACAACACATAGACATGGCATGATGCTCAACCAAGTATGATGCAATACAAAGCTAGATGAGGCTACTCATGGCAAGAGATGATGCATACAAGAGCAACACATCAAAGCAAGTTTAAATTAGGCCGGAAACAACATATAACAAATCCGGTAAGTCCTCATATGCAAATTTCGAAATTGGTCCAGATCTGAATAAACCTTATGTTCAATTTATTAAACATCAAGTTAAGATGCACAAAGATAATCTACATGAAATTCTAGTCAAGTTACATTTAAAGTTCATTTAATTCGGAGCTGCGGCCTAGAAGATATGAGCAAAACAAGTTAAACATGGCATTGATGCAAAATGGATTCAAATATCAAGCAAACACACTCAAAACATGGATGCAATAAGTTAATATGAAACTACATTAAATTCTAAACAAGTTTCATATAGAGCACACTCAAAACGGAGCAACGGTTCAACACACACACCAAACAAGATATAATAACAATCTGTCCAAAACAGCAACTAGGCATCTAGCGAGCATCAAAACAATATGCTACAATACCTCAACATAAAAACAAAAGCCATGGACATGATATACAGGTAAAGCATAACAGAACATGAACACTGAGCTATCTCCAGAAAACACTAGAAAATGCTCAAAAAGACATGGCAAGATTGCAAATAATAACAGTTTCAGACTTAGCAGAAATAACATCAGGTTGCAATGTTTAGAGTTATCAAACAACATGCTACATGAACTTATCATAGCTAAATAAGCCGTGGAATGAATCTACTAAAATCATAGAACAAAAGTGCCTAACTGACCATGAGCCACAAAGGACCAGAAGATATGATTGAGCCCATGTAAACATAGCAAGTTTCGTTAACAGATTCAGCAAACAGGGCATGGCAGGAACAACGATAAGTAGGCATTTTGGTGAGCTCGTACCACTCACCACAGAGTAGTAAATGGCATGACAAGGCAACCAACAGTAAGAATACATGTTTATGAAGCTAAGAATGGCAAGAGCAAGTTCATAGGGTGCATGTATCACTAGCAAAGCACATACGAAAGCTGAACTTAATGTTAACAGGCTGACATCAACATTATTTAGCAACTTTGGAGCAATATTACAACAAGCTACAGCAGGCTATAAATGCAACCAGTGGCACGGAAGGATAGGGCATGACATGTGTAACAAAACATCCGTAGTTAACATCTCCAGATTATGCATAGAATGACTTGTAGCAGAAGGTTTACATGGCATCAAAACAACAGCAGAACAAGGACTGAAATCAGCAACATCACGAAGCCTAGTTTGCATGCTTGTTATAGTCACCACATAGACCACAAAAATATATGTCAAGCACCTCTATAAATATGGTATATCATAGTTCGAAACATATGTAGACGTCATGCTCATTGGATGCACACATCAAATGCAACAAAAATAACAAATCATCAATTTATGTTAACAGACAGAGTTAACATCATATAGCACTCTTGCAACAATGATTCAGGCATCAAGATGGACTCAAACAAGCATGGCGCAATGGAACAAAAGAAATAGCATCTCATGGTGAACATTTTGATATATCATGCGCATGAAACGGAGCTACGGATGCAGAGTTATGATGCTATGAATAGGGGCACAAAATTAACAGCAGATCCGGGGACTTGGTGGAATTTCACCTCCGTGAAAAGTCAACGTGGGACGGGCTCGACCCGGGACAGAGGGATCCGGGCGTGGGGATGACGTTTGGCGCTGGAGGGACGGGGCGAGGGAGCGAGAGGGATCGAGGGCTGCGCGTGGGTGGCGGCGGAGGGGATCGAGGAGAGGAAGATGGCGGCAGAGCTGGGAAGCGAGAGGGAGAGATCGAGAGGAGGGGGTTGGGGCTAGGGTTAACTAGGTTTAGGTGGGGCGGTTGGGCTCAAGTGGCCGGCTGGGCCTGAGGATGGGCCTTAGAGGCCGGCCCAGTGGAGAGGAAATGGCCAGAAGTCTGGTCGCCTGGTGAAAAAAAAGGGTTTTCCTCATTGGAAAAGAAAAGAGGGGCCAAAGGATTTATTTGGAGGTCTAAATAAATCCAAATTTAGCTGAAATTTGGCAAGTGGCCTCACTGGAATATATGAAGGCTCCACAAGAAGGATTGGAGGCAAAAGGAGAATAGAGCAACGATGTGAATATTCAGAAACGAAAGGAACTTTAAAATGCAAGTGGGTTGTGGTTAATTCCAAATGATGGAATATTTTAATAGCTCCATAAATATTAGGAGGATATGTTATAAAGAGAAATCACCATGTGAATTCCCTAGATTTAAATAGATCAAAAGATCTATGCAATTTATTTAGTTGAGGTTTTAAAAATTAAATGACATGCTGGCATGATGACATGATGGAATGCAAAAATAAATAGAGCAAGCACAAATAAAAACACACGGAGGTCACAAAAATATGGAAGTCTTCTGGATCGTCGGTCTTGGGGTGTTACAACACTCCACCACTACAAGAGGATCTCGTCCCGAGATCTAGGATGGCACCAGAGAGAAACGGAGAGGAAGAGAGGAGGTAAAACTAAGTTGCTTCATTGCCAAACGAGTGAAACCAATAAACCTCGAGAGGTTGAAAACTTGAAAGAATAACACAATAGAGTTGAACAAAATTGAGAGTATTGCAGTAGAAAAGAGAAACAAGGAACACCATGTGAACGTTGGAGGTTGCAAAGCTGTGAATGATGAGCACAAAGAACAAGAAGGAATTGAAACCACTCTGGTTGAAACGAGATAAGAATGAATAAGAATGATATAATTTTGGCAGCACTCTGACTGAAAATGGAAGGAATTGAACATGAACTTGAGAAGATGGGATGATACTTGATGAAATCAACATCACACTGCCTCCGGAACTATTGAAAGAATGGCACAATGGGTAAGAAGGATTTCAGACAGCACTCAGGTTGAAAAGAGAGGCAAAACTTGATAAGATGGAAGAACTTGAAAAGATGACACAACACTTCAGTTAAATGGATAAGCACGAAAAGAACACGATCCTCACAATTCGAGATGATCAGTGAAAAGAGCAACATCACAATGTCTCCGGAAGAAAGAATAGAAGATAGATCATTGGAATAACAGAATGGAGAAGAAAAGGCCAAACTTCTACCACACATGAGCTTGAAAAGCACCCATCCAAGAAGGTTACAACGGGGTTGTTGGGAAAAACCAACAACAAAATGAATAAGCTTGTAGTGGGCTTATGGAAAACATCTCAAAACTATGAGGTGACAATCGGCCACTAACAGAAACAATTGCTTTCTTGAGATCAACAAAGAGATGAAAACTGCTTTTGCCGAGAGGATAGGAGAAAACTTGGAACATTGATAAGCACCACAATACAACATTCCTTAGGGAAGGCTTTAGGTGAAATCTATACCAAGATTACTCCAACGAAGAGATTGATGGATTTAAAATACCTCGTTCTTGACAACATGTGAATCATGAAACATGAATGAAAATTGTCAAGAATGATATAACACCACCTCAAAAGTTAAGGTAGAAAGAATTGCACTTTGGAATGTACGATAAAGAATGCTTGAACTCCTCCAACAAAACATGTGTTGGGCACCATGTTTATTTTTGGGTATAGCTTGGCGGATCTTAACTTCGAGAAAAATCCTTGAAGAACAAAATGAGAATGAAAGGAATCCTTGATGAACCATCATGTAGAGCCTCCATGAAGAACTCCGGTAATAAAAGGATGATAAAAAGAAAGAGAAGTTGAAAACACAAGGTGAAGCCTTGCGATGATTTTAGATGGAGCTACGAAATGAGTAAACTTTGAACTCCGGACGAGAAAGATGAATAACTTGGAACAGAGAATTACTTCCTGATGAAGAAACTCCTTAAGAAGGAATTAATCACTTGGATGAAACAAGAATAAGAATTATGTCATGCCTATCCTTCACCAATTTAAATTGATGACAAGCAACGGATTTGGCATACTACTTATTCTCGTAGAAAGAATTAAGAGTGATATAGCATAAACTAGAGAAGAGTCTTCAACGATCCACCGGTAGGATTTGGAAACAACGAATGAATTGATATGATAATGAAGGAAGTGAAATCTTGAACGAACCACCGTAAGAATTCGACAATGACTGATGTGAGGGAATCAATGACCAGTGAGAATTAGAAGGCAAATATGCTCGAGGGTAATGGTCATCTTGCCTGAAATCCTGCAAGGAAGAAGAACGATTCAATGAAGAAGATGAAGCCACGAAGACGAACCAAGCATAGATGAACAAATCCTCACGATCGCCATGAAACAGGAACTAACGAGAAGGAGCACAACCGGAAAGAAACAACCAACAAGGTAAACACACAACACATAGACATGGCATGATGCTCAACCAAGTATGATGCAATACAAAGCTATATGAGGCTACTCATGGAAAGAGATGATGCATACAAGAATCAAAGCAAATTTAAATGAGGCCGGAAACAACATATAACAAATCCGGTAAGTCCTCATATGCAAATTTCGAAATTGGTCCAGATCTGAATAAACCTTATGTTCAAGTTGTTAAAAAGCAAGTTAAGACGCATAAAGATGATCTACACGAAATTCTAGTCAAGTTACATTTAAAGTTCATTTACTTCGGAGCTACGGCCTAGAAGATATGAGCAAAACAAGTTAAACATGGCATTGATACAAAATGCATTCAAACATCAAGCAAACACACTCAAAACATGGATGCAATAAGGTAATATGAAACTACATGCAATTCTAATAAATTTTCATATAGAGCACACTCAAAACGGAGCAACGGTTCAACACACGCCAAACAAGATATAATAACAATCTGTCCAAAACAACAACTAGGCATCTAGCGAGCATAAAAACAATATGCTACAGTACCTCAACATAAAAACAAAAGCCATGGACATGATGTAAAGGTAAAGCATAACATAACATGAACACTGAGCTATCTCCAGAAAACACTACAACATGCTCAAAAAGACATGGCAAGATTGCAAATAATAACAGTTTCAGACTTAGCAGAAATAACATCAGGTTGCAATGTTTAGAATTATCAAACATCATGCTACAGGAACTTATCATAGCAAAATAAGGCATGGCATGAATCTACTATACTCATAGAACAAAAGTCCCTTACTGACCATGAGCCAAAAAGGACCAGAAGATATGATTGCGCCCATGTAAACATAGCAAGTTCCGTTAACAGATTCAACAAACAGGGCATGGCAGGAACAACGATAAGTAGGCATGTTGGTGAGCTTGTAGCACTCACCACAGAGAAATACATGGCATGAAAAGGCAATCAACAGTAATAATACATGTTTATGAAGCTAATAATGGCAAAAGCAAGTTCATAGGGTGCATGGATCACTAGCAAAGCACATGGCAAAACTGAACTTAATGTTAACAGGCTGAGAGCAACATTATTTAGCAACTTTGGAGCAATATTACAACAAGCTACAGCAGGCTATAAATGCAACCAGGGGCATGGATTGATAGAGCATTTCATGTGTAACAAAACAACCTTAGTGAACATCTCCATATTATGCATAGAATGACTTGTAGCAGCAGATTTACATGGCATAAAAATAACAGCAGAACAAGGACTGAAATCAGCAACATCATGAAGCCTAGTTTGCATGCTTGTTATAGTCACCACATAGATCAAAAAAATACATGTCAAGCACCTCTGTAAATATGGCATATCATAGTTCAAAACTCATGTAGACATCATGCTCATAGGATGCACACATCAAATGCAACAAAAATGACAAATCATCAAGTTATGTTAACAGACAGCCGTTAACATCATATAGCACTTATGCAACGATGATTCAGGAATCAAGATGGACTCAAACAAGCATGGCGCAATGGAACAAAGTAAAGAGCATCTCATTTTCAACATTTTGATATATCATGCGCATGAAACGGAGCTACAGATGCAGAGTTATGATGCGATGAACAGGGGCATAAAATTAACAACAGATCTGAAGACTTAGTGGAATTTCACCTCCGCGAAAAGTCAACGCGGGATGGGCTCGACCAGGGACGGAGGGATCCGGGCGCGGGGATGATGTTTGGCGCTGGAGGGACGGGGTGAGGGAGCGAGAGGGATCGAGGGCTGCGCGTGGGTGGCGGCAGAGGGGATCGAGGAGATGAAGATGGCGGCGGAGCTGGGAAGCGAGAGGGAGAGATCGAGAGGAGGGGGTTGGGGCTAGGGTTAACTAGATTTAGGTGGGGCGGCTGGGCCTGAGGATGGGCCTTAGAGGCCGGCCCAGTGGAGAGGAAATGGCCAGAAGTCTGGTCGCCTGGTGAAAAAAAAGGGTTTTCCTCATTGGAAAAGAAAAGAGGGGCCAAAGGATTTATTTGGAGGTCTAAATAAATCCAAATTTAGCTGAAATTTGGCAAGTGGCCTCACTGGAATATATGAAGGCTCCACAAGAAGGATTGGAGGCAAAAGGAGAATAGATCAACGATGTGAATATTCGTAAACTAAAGGAACTTTAAAATGCAAGTGGGTTGTGGTTAATTCCAAATGATGGAATATTTTAATAGCTCCATAAATATTAGGAGGATATGTTATAAAGAGAAATCACCATGTGAATTCCCTCGATTAAATAGATCAAAAGATCTGTGCAATTTATTTAGTTGAGGTTTTAAAAATTAAATGACATGCTGGCATGATGACATGATGCAATGTAAAAATAAATAGAGCAAGCACAAATAAAAACACATGGAGGTCACAAAAATATTGAAGTCTTCTGGATCGTCGGTCTTGGGGTGTGACAAGTATGTTGGGGCTCCTGCTACAACTAGCTACAAGTTTACAACCTGCTTCTCTTCTCTCTCCTCTTGTCTCTTCTTCAACTAAGCACAAATACTATATTTAAATCCATATAGCCTGCTTATGTCATCTAATTGTATTACTTGCTCTAAAGTTACTCTCCATTGTGTAGTCTGAAATGCCGGGCGTGCAGCGGGCAGTGCCCTCGGTTGGCGCGCCGCTTCAACGCCGGAAGCACCGAGAGGTCGCGTCGCCCTGACTTGCCATCAATGTGGAGCGGCGGGCTCAGCTGGCGCTGGACGGGAAGCATGCACAGGAGGGGGGAGGGTTTCTTGTTGGGCCAAGAAGGTGAGAAGCCAACTTGGGATCCGTCCGGATGGGGAAATATCATGTGCTCCCATAGTCACTAGTAATTTCATGCATATGACACTAGTCTATGTTACTACTCCGGTTTATAGAGATGTTTAGAGTAACATAGTAATATGTTACAGTATATGTTACTCCCCACTATGACCAGCCTTGGCCTCTCCTAGTGCTCCACCATGTATAGCTGCCAAGCCTGCCACATAGGCATAAAATATGATGTGGCAATTTAATTAAGAAGAGAGAGACTAGTTTGGTCACCGCAGGAAGAAATGGTGGAAAGACAGTTTTGAGTCTATACCTAATTAAACGAAGCAAGCTTAGCAAGAACAAACTAAGCACCTATGCATTGGAGACTTGAGTTGCTAGGCCATTTAATGCACTTATCACCTCATCTAAGCACATCTAAGCACTTAGCACTTAGCACACCCTTGACCATGGACCGTCACCTTGTTTGCAGACTTGAGATGCCACGTGTACCCGATGAATGACTCCAAGCTCGACCACCGATGTAAGAGGTGCGAGCTGAGGAACACTGTTGGAGACACCCCCCCCCCTCATACTAGCCACAATGGGTAGTAACATAGACTAGTAACATGCTCATGTTACTAGTCTATGTTACTACCTCTATAGTAACATATCTGTGGTAACATGCAACACTTAATTTATTAGGCTATAGACACATCTTGCCTTGATATGTGTGATGTTACTACTTATCTCTCTTTCATCATTTATTGATTCCCACATTGTCGGTATCAAAACCGGCGGATCTCGGGTAGGGTCCCGAACTGTGCGTCTAGGCGGATGGTAACAGGAGACGAGGGACACTATGTTTTACCCAGGTTCGGGCCCTCTTGATGGAGGTAAAACCCTACGTCCTGCTTGATTGATATTGATATTGTGGATGTTTACAAGAGTGGATCTACCACGAGATCAAGGAGGCTAAACCCTAGAAGCTAGCCTATGGTATGATTGTAAGGGTTGTTGTTGTTGTTGTTGTTGTCCTACGGACTAGAGCCATCCGGTTTATATAGACACCGGAGAGGGCTAGGGTTACATAGAGTCGGTTACAATGGTAGGAGATCTACATATCCGTATCGCCAAGCTTGCCTTCCACGCCAAGGAAGGTCCCATCCGGACACGGGGCGAAGTCTTCAATCTTGTATCTTCATAGTCTTGGAGTCCGGTCGATGATGATAGTCCGGCCAATGATAGTTCGGCTGATGAGGGTAGTCCGGCTATCCGGACACCCCCTAATCTAGGACTCCCTCAGTAGCCCCTGAACCAGGCTTCAATGACGATAAGCCCGGCGCGTATATTGCTTGGCATTGCAAGGCGGGTTCCTCCTCCGAATGATAGAAGATTGTGAACACCAGGATAGTGTCCGGCTCTGCAAAATAAATTCCATATTCCACCGTAGAGAGAATAATATATACACAAGTTCAATCTGCTGACGTTTTTTGTGGCATGACGTCACACCACTACCAAGCCATTACTTGAATTGTTTTTTACTTTACCGCCTCAGCGCATTTAGCGAAGCGGTTTCCTTGGCACGTCTTGTCGAAGCAGAGATTGTGTTTCCCCCTTAATCCGGGATTCTCATTAATACGAACGTGGGTAACCCAACCGCGCCATTGATGGTGACGCTTGGGAGATAAGCGAGTTTTACCAGGCCGGCGGGGGACGCGTAGACTTCGCCCGCCCATATAAGGGATAAGGATTCACCTTCTCACCTACGCCTTCTTCGTCCTTTGCTTATCCATCTCCGTGCACTCGAGCTCCAGCGCCCAAGTTTGCGCATCTCATCTCAACCTTCTCCGACCATGTCCGGAGCGGGAGGTAAATGGTTGGCCTCCACCGTTAAGGAGGAGCACATCGCCAAACTGCGCGGCGCCGGATACCTCTCCGGCGACATCGCGCACCGGCTGCCCGACGAAGGGCAGCTCATCCCCACCCCCAAGCCCCATGAGAGGGTCGTCTTTCTTCTCCACTTCCTCCGCGGACTGGGCTTTCCACTTCACCCCTTTGTCCGGGGGCTCATGTTCTATTACGGCCTGGATTTCCATGATCTGGCGCCGAACTTCATCCTCAACATCTCAGCGTTTATCGTCGTGTGTGAGGCCTTCCTATGCATCCAGCCCCACTTCGGCTTGTGGCTCAAGACCTTCAATGTCAAGACGAAGGTAGTGAAGGGCACTCAAGCGGAGTGTGGAGGCGCCATGTTGGGCAAGATGCCCAACGTCCTTTTGTTCGAAGGGGCCTTCGTGGAATCCGTCAAGGGGTGGCAATCAGGGTGGTTCTATATCACCGAGCCGCGTGACCCTACATGGGCGGCGGCCCCCGAATTCAGATCTGGTATCCCCACGCAGCTCACCTCCTGGAAAGAGAAGGGCTTGCTGTGGGGTAGTTCGGAGGAGCTGACGTGACTCCAAGCCTGTATCCAGAAGCTGGTGAAGAAGCTCAGGCTGGTTAACGTGGTCCAGGTCATGCTCGTCCGCCGGATTCTCCCATGCCAAGAGCGGGCATTCAATCTGTGGGAGTTCGATCCGGAACAGCACCGGGCGCTGAGCAGGCTCTTCGGCACGACGTACGAAGGTGCTTGGAGGGTGCTGTTCAAGGGCGCCGAAGCCCCCGCATCCGCGAGTGAAGATCGCGGATTTCGCTCGCAGCGCCAAGCCAATGAGGTAAGTGATTCTACCCCTTTACGGGACACTTGCTTTTCATAGTTTGACTCTATGCGGGTTTTAATTTCCCCTTTTCCTTTGACAGGACTGGATGAGGAAGGCGGAGCAGATTATCTGCCCGGCTCCTATGCCAGAAAATCCAGTAGACGCTCGTCTAGCGAGGCTGCTGGTTCCGGCACCGCACGTGGTGCCGGAGAAGAAGGCCAAGAAGGAGGCCACGGGTGCTCGAAAGAGTTCCCGTTTTCAGGTGTCCGACGACTCCGGGGCGGACTCCTCCCCCGAAAACAAGGAGGAGAAAGAGGACACTCTCCTAGAGGAGGGAGAGAGGAAGAGGAAGGCTTCCCCAACAGGGGAGGCCGAAGGGTCCAAGAGGGGAAGGACTATTCCCCCGGACAGCTCCGCCAACATCAACGTTGGCGAGGAAGAATGGCCTTCAAGGGCCAGGCCTCCGGCGAGATCGTAAGTATCCGGATTCCTGAATGATTTATAATTTCTTTTTCTGCGTCACAGAATGTCATTCTAATGCCGCATGCTGCCTGTAGTCCGGCCAGTGATGATCTCCCCGCTTCATCGAGCGGGTTGTTGGCTCCGTCGGATGTAGACTCCATCCTGACCGCCTCCACCCCTCGCGACACCGAGGACGCCGAGGTGGGATCCCAACAAGGGACCCATCAGGGGGAGGCCCCGGAGGTGCCACAAGGCGTCCTCCCGGACTTTGCGGCGGACTCCATATCAGGACCCGTGGTAGTTCCGGGGTCCGGCCGGCGGCCCCTTCAAATGAAGGGCAAGACCGTGACGCCGACGGCTTCCGTCCAACCGGAGGCGCCGGGCAATTTGTTGGAGGCGCTGCAAACCGCTTCCATCGAGGAAGAACACCGCACTATTATGAGTGCGGTGATTCAGAAGGTGCAGCTTGCTAAGAGCGGGCTGACCGAAGCCTGCAGTAGCCTTCTATCAGGCTTTGAGGTAAGAAGTTAAAAATATGCAATGTAATACCGCATAGACAGTAGCCCCTGATGCTCGGTCGGTGTTCGGAAAGAAAAGCTGGACTGAGGATCTGAAAAAAGAAGATATACGCAGGGTTGCTAAAAAATTATGTCAATATGGGTTGCAGGCTGCGCTGCTGACCTCTGCCGCACTGACTGCGGAGGTCGGTGCTTTGAAGCAGGAGCTCGAGCGGTCCGAGCAAGAGCTCGGCCGCGCCAGGAAGCAGCTCTAGGACAAAGGTGAGTAACACCACTTTGAACTTGTACCTTACAGAAAAGGATTTAGGTTGCAACAAAAAATAACAAGGATAACATGGGTACTGCAGGGGCCACGAACGAGGTGGCAACCCTGAAGGAGGCCGTGTCCGCGGACGAATGTAATGCGGCCACGGAACGGGCAGAGCGAGAAAAGCAAGAGGCGCGGGTGGCGGTGGTTCAGCAAGAGCTCCAGGCTCTCATGGAAAAGCATGAGAGTTTGGAGCGTGACTCGAAGACTCGAGAGTCCGAGCTTGCCTCGGCTCTCGAAAGTGCCAAAACTGCCAAGGCCGATGCCCATAAGTGCCTTCAGGAGATTGAGTTGATGAGGAAGATAGCGGCGGGTAAGGAATTTTTCATGCAAAGCAAGCATGTGAGTGTAAATTACGTGTTACTTACCCGAATTCGGAGCTCTCCAGGGGCGTTTGCAGATCTGCCTCGTAGCGTGTCTGATGCCGCCGCATTCTACCGAGCCGAGGAGGGGAGCTCAACGGATAAGGTCTTCTGGTCTCAGTATGCTGAGGCCGGCCATCCGGTGCCCCCTAGTGACCAGCTGAAGCAGCTGGTCGAGCTTCACAAGGTGGCCGAGCAGGCCATGAAGGGCCTCATAGTCCGGCTGTGGCCTGGAGAGGCCATGCCTGGGAGCTACTTTGGCCTCGTGCGACGGCTGGTGGATGTGTGCCCCTGGGTGGAGGTTATCAAGCGCTCCGCCTGTATTGAAGGTGCTCGTCGGGCCCTTGCCCGCGCAAAGGTGCATTGGGGCAAGCTGGATGCGGAGAAGCTAATCTCTGACGTGCCGCCAGCGGGCAAGGAATATCGTATGCCCGAAATGTACTATAAGACTGTCCTGATGGGTGCCCGCAAGATTGCAGATGAGTGCCCCAGGGATGTAATTATTGAGTAAATTCGCAATGTGTTATCCTGTGGGCTGAAAACTTTGTTCATATGCGCTAAGCAATGCTTGTTAATTTAAAATATTACCTTCTGTGCGGCCGTTTATTAAATCTGAGAGATGGCAAGTCGTCGGCTTCAGCCCCCATGCCACGAGTGCTGGGGTGTTCGGGATAAACTTGAGCACTCTAGTTCCCATTTTTGGGTCCATCTTGGGAGGCGCTCAACACAACGAACAAGGCAACCGGACTTATAGTGCTTGAACACTCTCACTTAGCCATAGAATTCTATAATTTTAAATTTCGCGAAGCCCCTAGTATTCGGAGGACCGAATTAGGGGCGCTATCCACGCCTTCATCGAACATTATCCGGAACTTCGCTCGAAGCGGCGTAGGTCTTTAAGGACCCGAAAGGACCTCTCGAACAGCGACCAGTCTCTCGCCTTATCATGACAGTCAGTTTTAGCTTTCTCCACTGAGGCGTTAACCCGGCTCAACCGGGGCGCAATCGCAGTGGTTCTCCCAGTGCTACCTTAGCCGATAGAACGGAACGTAAGGTGCCAAACATGGGAGCCGGGCAAACCCAACTATTGACCCAAGACATGATTCGGAGCCAATTCATATGATGCTATAAGTTCGGGGTGCCGCACTTGTGAAAGTGTTCGGACTTTATCACACCATAATGCGGAGAACATAAGCCCCTGGTGTATTTGGCCGTACCAAAATGTACGGGTGCAACATGTCGTAAATGAACATATATATATATAAGGTAATGTAATTATGGGCAAAAAGTGCTGCATTTTATTCGAGAAGGTATGCTATGAGTGCGGAATGATACAAATAGTGCGGAAAGCAAGGGATTGGACGAATTAAAGGCGTCTCCCTCCAGGGGTAGGCCGCGGAATGTTGTATTTAACAAATTTAATGCTTGTGATGGAGACCACCTGAGTGTTCGTCGCGGCCTTTGTCCTTCCCTGGATGTTGCATCATGAGTTCGACAAGTTCGCCGCCGGACAGAGTTCTGTATAAAAAAGAGAGAAATAAAAGAAAAAAGAGCGACACACTTGGGAGCCCCTGGTGTGGTCGAACCGCACTCTGGGTCTGTTGTGGTTGTGCCTTTCCCCCTATGCCCATGGTATCTCCAAGGCGTAATTATGTACGCGGAGAGTTTGTCTTACAATTTTGCAAGGGCTGGGGTTGAGGCCGCATTGCTACGCGTGCTCGGAACGTGCCAGGTGGTCTTGGTTGATGTTGCTCCGGGCGCGTTTGGCCGTGTCCGGTCGTTTAACGGCCGGAATCGAGATTTGCCTTAAAAGGCTGCTCTGTACTTCTGCTGCGAGAGCCGCTGTATGTTCCTCCGTTCGGAGGGAGCGTTCCGTGTTTCCATTGACCGTGATGACTCCACGAGGGCCTGGCATCTTGAGCTTAAGGTATGCATAATGCGGCACCGTGTTGAATTTTGCAAACGCGGTTCGTCCGAGCAGAGCGTGATAGCCGCTGCGGAACGGGACTATGTCGAAGATTAACTCCTCGCTTCGGAAATTATCCGGGGATCCGAAGACCACTTCTAGTGTAACTGAGCCTGTACAATTGGCCTCGACACCTGGTATGACGCCTTTGAAGGTTGTCTTTGTAGGTTTAATCCTTGAAGGGTCTATGCCCATTTTGCACACTGTATCCTAATAAAGCAGGTTCAGGCTACTGCCGCCGTCCATCAGGACTCTCGTGAGGTGAAATCCATCGACGATTGGGTCTAAAACCAATGCGGCGAATCCGCCATGGCGGATATTGGTCGGATGGTCTCTTCGATCGAAAGTGATCGGGCAAGAGGACCATGGGTTGAATTTTGGGGCGACTGGCTCCATCGCGTATACGTCCCTTAGTGCACGCTTCCGCTCCCTCTTGGGAATATGCATTGCGTATATCATGTTTACCGTCCAAACTTGAGGGGGGAATCCCTTTTGTCCTCTGTTGTATGGCGGCCGGGTCTCTTCCTCGTCATCGCTGTGTAGCCCCTTGTCACTGTTTTCGGCGATTAATTTGCCTGCCTGCTTGAATACCCAACAATCTCTGTTGGTGTGGTTAGCTGGCTTTTCGGGGGTTCCATGTATTTGACAGGAGCGGTCGAGTATTCGGTCCAAATTGGACGGGCCCGGAGTGGTTCTTTTGAATGGCTTCTTCCGTTGACCGGGCTTGGAGCCTCGGAATCCGGCGTTGACTGCCGTATCCTCGTTGCTGTTCAGTTAATGCGGCATTTGTTTTTGTTTCGACGCAACCTGCCATTGCGGTCCTTGGTATCCGGACTGCCAGCATTTTTGCTGAGGTTGTTACTGCGAGCTAGCCAGCTATCCTCTCAGATTTATCTACCAAACATATTGTTGATGCATTGATGCAATGTTTTGATGAAAAACTTAATTTGGAAGTTTCTGTACCTAGAAAACTTAATGATGAGTGGGAACCTACTATTAAGTTAAAATTAAAGATCATGAGTGTTTTGCTTTGTGTGATTTGGGTGCTAGTGTTTCCACGATTCCGAAAACTTTATGTGATATTCTAGGTTTCCATGGTCTTGATGATTGCTCTTTAAATTTGCATCCTGCGGATTCCACCATTAAAAAGCCAATAGGAAGGATCAATGATGTCCTTATTGTTGCAAATAGAAATTTGGTGCCCGTTGATTTTATTGTTCTTGATATAGATTGCAATCTTTCTTGCCCTATTATTCTTGGTAGACCTTTCCTTAGAATGATTGGTGCGATTATTGTTATGAAGGAAGGGAATATTAGATTCCAATTTCCATTAAAGAAAGGCATGGAGAACTTTCCAAGAAAGAAAGTCAAATTACCTTATGAATCTATGATGCGAGCTACTTATGAATCAAGTGCCAAAGATGGCACCACTTAGATCTATCTTCGCTTTTATGCCTAGCTAGGGGCGTTAAACGATAGCGCTAGTTGGGAGGCAACCCAATTTTCTTTATGTTCCTATTTAGTAATAAATTTTGTTTCTACTTTCTGTTTTGATGTGTTTTCATGTTTTATTTAGTGTTTGTGCCAAGTAGAACCTATAGGATAACCTATGATATGAGTTGATTTGATTCTGCTGGAAAACAGAAACTTTGCGCTCACGAGAAACAATTCAATAAATCACAGGAACGAGATTTTGCATTGATTATTTTTGATTCTGTTCAATAAACAATTTTTTTAGGAGGTCCTAGTTTTGTAAGATTTTTGAGGTCCCAGAAGTTTGCGTTAGTTACAGATTGCTACAGACTGTTCTGTTTTTGACAGATTCTATTTTTCGTGTGTTGTTTACTTATTTTGATGCATCTATGGCTAGTATGTAAGGGTATGAACCATAGAGAACTTGGAATACAGTAGGTTTAACACCAAAATAAATAAAGAATGAGTTCATTACAGTACCTTATGTCATGGTTTTGTTTTCTTTCACTAACGGAGCTTATAAGATTTCCTGTTGAGTTTTGTGTTGTGAAGTTTTCAAGTTTTGGGTAAAGATTTGATGGACTATGGAATAAACGGTGGCAAAAGCCTAAGCTTGGGGATGCCCCCGGAAGGCATCCCCTCTTTCGTCTTCGTCCATTGGTAACTTTACTTGGAGCTATATTTTTATTCGCCACATGATATGTGTTTTGCTTGGAGCATCGTGTATTATATTAGTCTTTTCTTGTTAGTTTACTACAATCATCCTTGCTGTATCACACCTTTTTCGATAAGCCTATTTGCTTGAGATTTGATATAATACTCTATGTGCTTCACTTATATCTTTTGAGCTTGATAGTTTTTGATCTAGTGCTTCACTTATATCTTTTAGAGCATGGCGGTGGATTAATTTTGAAGAAATTGCTAGTCTCTCATGCTTCACTTATATTATTTTGAGAGTCTCTTAGAACAACATGGTATTGGCTTTGGTTATGAATTTGGTCCTAGAATAATGAGCATCCAAGTTGGGTATAATAAAAACTATCATAGGAAGTGAATTGAATGCTATGATGAAATTGATACTTGATGATTGTTTTGAGATAGGGAGGTAGTGATATTAAAGTCATGAAAGTTGGGTGATTATGAATTTAAAGAATGCTTGTGTTGAAGTTAGCAAGTCCCGTAGCATGCACGTATGGTTAAAGTTGTGTAACAAATTTGAAACATGAAGTGTACCTGGCTTGTGCATCCTTATGAGTGGCGGTCGGGGACAAGCGATCGTCTTTTCCTACCAATCTATCCCCCAAGGAGCATGCGTGTAGTGCTTGGCTTTTGATCACTTCTAAATTTTTGCAATAAGTATATGAGTTCTTATGACTAATGTTGAATCCATGGATTATACGCACTTTTACCTTTCCATCATTGCTAGCCTCTTCGGTACCGTGCATTGCCCTTTCTCACCTTGAGAGTTGGTGCAAACTTCGCCTGTGCATCCAAACCCCGTGATATGATACGCTCTATCATACATAAACCTCCTTATATCTTCCTCAAAACAGCCACCATACCTACCTATTTATGGAATTTCCATAGCCATTCTGAGATATATTGCCATGCAACTTTCCACCGTTCCGTTCATCATCATCATGACATACATTACTTTTGTCATATTGCCATTGCATGATCATGTAGTTGACATCGTATTTGTGGCAAAGCCACCATGCATAATTTTTATACATGTCACTCTTGATTCATTGCACCATCCCGGTACACCGCCGGAGGCATTCATATAGAGTCATATCTTGTTCTAGTTTCGAGTTGTAATTCATGTGTTGTAATCAATAAAAGTGTGATGATCATCATTATTAGAGCATTGCCCAAAAAAAAAGAAAAGAGAAAGGCCAAAGAAAAAAAAGAAAAAAAATAAATAAAAGAAAAAAAGAAAATAAATAAAAAGGGCAATGCTAATATCTCTTTTTCCACACTTGTGCTTCAAAGTAGCACCTTGTTCTTTATTGAGTCTCATATATTGTGCTATAAAGTTGCACCGTGTTCTTCATGTAGAGAGTCTCATGTGTCGTCATTTTCATATACTAGTGGGAATTTTTTATTATAGAACTTGGCTTGTATATACCTACGATGGGCTTCCTCAAATGCCCTAGGTCTTCGTGAGCAAGCAAGTTGGATGCACACCCACTAGTTTTCTTTTGTTGAGCTTTCATTCATTTATAGCTCTAGTGCATCCGTTGCATGGCAATCCCTAATCCTCATGTTGACATAAATTGATGGGCATTCCCATAGCCCGTTGATTATCCTTGTCAATTTGAGACTTTCTCCTTTTTGTCTTCTCCACACAATCCCCAATCATTATTCTATTCCACCCATAGTGCTATATCCATGGCTCACGCTCATGTATTGCGTGAAGGTTGCAATTTTTTGAGATTATTTAAGTACGAAACAATTGCTTGGCTTGTCATCGGGGGTATAGAAGTTGGGAACATCTTTGTGTGATGAAAATGAAGCATAGCCTAACTATATGATTTTGTAGGGACGAACTTTCTTTAGCCATGTTATTTTGAGAAGACATGATTGCTTTTATTAGTATGCTTGAAGTATTGCTATTTCTTTTGTCTATGAACTTTTATCTTGAATCATTTGGATCTGAACATTCATGCCACAATAAAGAAAATTATGTTGAGAATTATGCTAGGTAGCATTCCACATCAAAAATTCTGTTTTTATCATTTACCTACTCGAGGACGAGAAGGAATTAAGCTTGGGGATGCTTGATACGTCTCCAACGTATCTATAATTTTTGATTGTTCCATGCTATTATATTACCTGTTTGGCATGTTTATGGGCTTTATTTTATACATTATTATCATTTTTGGGACTAACCTACTAACCGGAGGCCCAGCCCGTATTGCTGTTTTTTTGCCTATTTCAGTATTTTGAAGAAAAGGAATATCAAACGGAGTCCAAACGGAATGAAACCTTCGGGAGCGTGATTTTTGGAACGAACGTGATCCAGAGGACGTGGAGTGCAAGTCAAGAAACAACCGGAGCCTCCACGAGGTAGGAGGGCGCCCCCCCCTATAGGGCGTGCCCCCTATCTCATGGGCCCCTCGGGCGTCCACCGACGTACTTCTTCCTCCTATATAAGCCTACATATCCCAAAAACATCCAGGGAGCATCCACAATACAATTTCCACTGTTGTAACCTTCTGTATCCGCAAGATCCCATCTTGGAGCCGTCGTCGGCGTTCTACCGGAGGGGGAATCCACCATGGATGGCTTCTACATCAACACCATAGCCCTTCCGATGAGTTGTGAGTAGTTTACCATAGGCCTTCGGGTCCATAGTCATTAGCTAGTTGGCCTCTTCTCTCTTTTTGGATCTCAATACAATGTTCTTCCCCTCTCTTGTGAAGAACTATTCGATGTAATATCTTTTTGCGGTTTGTTTGTCAAGATCCGGTGAATTGTGGGTTTATGATCAGATTTATCTATGGATAATAATTGAATCTTCTCTGAATTCTTTTATGTGATTGAGTTATCTTTGCAAGTCTCTTCGAATTATCGGTTTGGTTTGGCCTACTAGATTGATCTTTCTTGCCATGGGAGAAGTGCTTAGCTTTGGTTTCAATCTTGCGGTGTTCTTACCCAGTGACAGAAGGGTTGCAAGACACGTATTGTATTGTTGCCATCGAGGATAAAATAATGGGGTGCATATCATATTGCTTGAGTTTATCCCTCTACATCATGTCATCTTGCTTAATGCGTTACTCTGTTCTTATGAACTTAATACTCTAGATGCATGCTGGATAGAGGTCGATTTGTGGAGTAATAGTACTAGATGCAGACAGGCGTCGGTCTACTTGTTGCGGACGTGATGCCTATATACATGATCATGCCTAGATAACATCATAATTATTTGCTTTTCTATCAATTTCTTGACAGTAATTTGTTCACCCACCGTAATACTTATCCTTTTAAGAGAAGCCACTAGTGAAACCTATGGCCCCCGGGTCTATCTCTTATCATAGTTTCTTCCAATCTACTTTTATTTGCATCTTTATTTTCTGCATCTATATTACACAATACCAAAAATATATTTATCCTATCTTATTATCTCTATCAGATCTCACTTTCGCAAGTGGCCGTGAAGGGATTGACAACCCCTTTATCGCGTTGGTTGCGAGTTCTTTGTTTGTTTGTGTAGGTTCGTGGGACTTGTTGAGAAGCCTCCTACTAGATTGATACCTTGGTTCTCAAAAACTAAGGGAAATACTTACGCTACTGTGCTGCATCACCCTCTCCTCTTCGAGGAAAACCAACGCAAGCTCAAGACGTAGCACACTCTACTATTCAATTATTCATGCCTTTTGTTGAAAGGAATAGACCAAAACATCCACCTGGACCTACTTTTCAAAATCCTATGCATGAAAACAAGACCAAATGCATTAGTGGCAGAATAACATATGGTTTCACTTTATTTTGGCCATGTTTCTTTGCATTCCTCTGCTCTTCCAATTCATGTGAACCAAACACCCAAGTTGAAAGAAATCATGTGTTTACAAATGCTCTATTTGCCATGTGCATTCCCATCCTATTCTGGTGTTTTTCCTATCCATGTGTTTTTAGAATCATGCAAGCCAAAAGAGCCCTTACAGAATAACATCAGTTACAGGTAGGTGTTGAAGGGAACTTTGTGTGGTTTGTCTTGCTCCTGCCGCGACGTTGTCCACCTCACGTGAGCTGCTCCATCGACAGAAGCATCCACCAAACCAGACATCACGATTACTGACCGTCTTTCGCCGCCTCAGATCTCCTTCCCTGCCACCGGCAACTACCGCAACGGCATAACCATCATCGACTCAACAGATGAACATGAGGAGTACACGGGTCCACAAGAGAGGTCACACTATTTTGTTTCTGCTTATGTTACGCATTGTTAAAATTACCTGCTATTTTATTGTCCTGTTCACCTCTTTGTAACATCCCAAATTTCCAATTTGGAATGTTTTACAATTATAGCTACGCATCTATGCATATTGTTTGAAATTGAGTGGCATTTGATTTATTTCAGAGGTTTTTGAGTTTGTTGGAATTTGAATTCAAATTGGCAGTTGAATTTATTTCAAAACAATGCCTGACAAATACTTGAGCAAAAGTATGAGAGGAGTAAACATGACACTCCAAAAATGTCAGAAGAAAAGTTTTGCCAAAAAAGTTTGAATTCAAATTTGAATTTTATTTGGGATTTCTAGGAAGTGTTTTTTTTAGTTTGAGTTTTTCTCCTGGAAAAATGTCCGTGTTGTAGGATAAATTCCCATGAGAATTTTGATATATATATATATATATATATATATATATATATGTCCTATATATATAAAAAATACTCTCCTATATTTTATTCCTCCCTCTGTCTAATTGAAAAACAAAAAAACCGGGCGCCAGGCCAGCAAGCCTAGCCACCCGGGCCGCAGCCCACTAGCCAGGCGCCAGCCCACTCGCCCGCGTAGGCCGCCAGCCAGCGCACGCTCGTGAGAGAGATCTCACGTAACTCCTCCCTCACGCAACTATATCTCTCTTTCTTTAATCTCTTTCTTTCTTTCTTTTTTCTCGCTTTCTTTATCTTCTTTTTCTCCTCTGACCGCTGGACCCCACCGCGTTACCTCCTTCGCTGTTTAGCTAGTTTCGGTCGAGCTTAGAATAGTTACAGATCGCCAACACCCTAGGCCCAGTAGCGTTGTCTGTTTTTTTAGTTTATTTTCGTATCCGTTTTTAGAACAGAAATGTTTCAGATTTGTAAAATCTATAACTTTTAGGTTATTTATTGTTTTTAGTGACTCTTTTTTTCCTAGTTTGCAAATTTGTTGTAGCTTCTGTAGAAAATATGTTTAGCCATGTTTAAATTATTAGAAAGTGTTTTATATTAGTTTTAGTCAGATTAGTTTTTCTGCCATAAATTGAGTTAAGATTATTATTTTTAGTGTTTCTTTTTGGTACAGCTTAGTTTAGTCCATGCCTAGCATTAGAACATGTTTGGGTATTTTAGATTTAATAAAAAAATAGTTTTAGTCGAAATCAGGTGTTTCTTGTTTATTTAACTAGCTACTGTTCTAGTTAGTAAATTATTTTACTTTTTATTATGTTATAGTTTATTTTAGATTAGTTTCTGTAGCTACAGAGGATGAACTTTTATTTACAGTAGAATAAAATTTTTATTTTATTTTCTTTGCTAGTATTGTTTTAGGCATAATAGGAGTTCTATAATAGCTTTTGATGTGATTCTTTTTGCTCCTAGTTTGTATGATGTTTTCCCTTCTGTGAGTTAGCAAAACCCATGCTTAGTTCTGTTAAGAAAAGTTTTAGTTTTCTAAAACTATTTCTTAGGTGTTGCTTGATGTGGTGAAAACCTTGATTTGCTTTCTTCGAGTTTTTCTTTGGTTTTGGTTTGAGTGCTTGGGTGTTTTACTTCCAACTTGCTGTTATGTTATATTGTGCTATACTTATTTATGCTATTGTTTGACTCGGTAGAATTCCCGGAGTGCGAAGCCTGCTATTACGAGTCACTAGCTTTCGAAGACCGTCAGCCAGGCAAGTCATTTGATCATGTTTTACAATACCTATGATTTTATTGCATTAGAATTATACCTCCCCATCATGCATGCAGTAGGAGAATTTTGTTAAGTTATGTTCTTGAGTAGTATCATGAGGTAGGATGTTACCATTGCTAGGGACGATGTAGTTTATTTTGCTATGCTCGTAGACGGGGTTGGTTGAGAGATTCATAAGGGAGATGCGAGAGTCAAGATGATGACAACCCCATGACTTCAAGCTCAAGATGGACTTCAAAATTCACTACTGGGTGGAGGACGGTTGACTGGCACCCTGGAGAAACCAGCGGATGGCCGGGATGCATGGAGAAGCGCCATGACATCTTGCGGAAAGCTTCACCCAGCCACGAAGAGACGGATGGATACCCATTGACCGGAAGCTTACCTGTGCAGCCGCAAGCCATTATGGGCTCTGGCTTGGTCGACCCTAGGCGTGACTCTGGCCGAACGGTGCTACGAGATGTAGAAGAATGGTAGGATTGGATGGGCACCGGCAGTGGCCCAGAGGAACTCTTCGGAAGACCCTGTTTCGTTCATCCCGTCTTCAAACACCAGGCAGTGCGAATACTTAAAGGAGGGAACGATTCTTGCGGGTAAAGTGCGCAAACCTCTGCAGAGTGAAGATCTAATCGATTAGCCGTGTCCCCGATTACGGACAATTTGAGCCTCTGGAACTTGGATTATTTCAGATATCTCAACACTGAACTTAATAAATTAATTGAGGGGGTTATTTAATAATTGGGAATGAGACATTGGTTGGCGGAACCATCTCAATAACTACCAACATTTTGTAGTATTTGCAAACAAGTCCTTGTTGTAGGGAAAAACTGGCTTTTTTGCAAAACAATGAAACTTAGAGCCCCACAGCCAAATTGCATATAGTGTTAGTAATTTTTATTGTTGTTCTCTCTTCATGACTTGCCGGCATATTCGAAATGCTGACCTACACAGCCGCAACATCTTATGTTGCAGAGGAGTTTTCCGATCAGGAGTGAGGCTACGATCCACGCTTGGCGATTGCCCTATGGAGTCGGATGGACTCGCTATTCGTCTACGCTTCCGCAACTTTATTTAATTTATTTCTCATGAGTTGGCCTTCGGCCGAATTTATTATCTTGTAATAAAGACTCGATATGAGAATTGTGTAATAAATTCAGGTGTGATTGAACTTTGAATCTTTGCATCAATGTACTGTGTGTGCCAGCATGATCTTGGGATGGTATAGCTACACAGAGACTTGACCGATTTCGGGTCGGGTTGCTACACTCTTAGACTCCAAGTCAGGTCCAAATTAATGTTCAAACTTGAGTTCTAAATTAGTTGTGGGGCACATATCGAGGCAGCAATGAATAGTATCTCTATCTAATATCTTTCACCTAGGGTATGCCTATGTTGTTCATCTTGGGTGGGAAACAAATAGTAAAGCAATCATCATCTATCTTTTTATTAAATTAAAGCAATCATCAACCTGCTATAATTATTTTTGGATCCATCCACTGATTGTTACCATCACTCTAAATTTCTGCATACTCTCCTTACATAATCTCACCATATTTTTTTCGTATGCATGTCAGATATTGTACACAGTCATGCTGAACATGTAGAAAAAAAAGAGAAGAGTTTTGTGCGGCAATACCATGTCATGCAGACATTGCTCCAAGGTGTTTGCTCTACCTTGGCATGATGATGTTAGTCATATCATGCATATGTTGTGCATACTTTTGACATCATATATGTCATCTGCTTAGTTTAGACATGTTCTTTAATGCCACCTGTTTAGTTTCTATATCATATATGGGAATTATGCAGTCTCATGTATTTTAGCCAGCCATAATATATGTGAAATGTGCAATGCCATCCTGTTTAACCAGACATCATATATTTGAATGATATCTTGCCCATCCTTTTCTTCATTACATTTCCATTTGTCGACAATGTTTGTACATTAAACTATTCTTCCTGTGAATCAGCCATTTGGGTGGGAGATGGAAAAATCTGGAGTGAAAACAAGGCCTTCAGAGCAGACAGTGCTACCTATCGAAGCAGATCTCCTGTTGGGCCCCGATAGCTCCTCAGAGATGGATTCAAAGACAGATGACTAGTCCTATTCCCCCACCAAGGTGTATGCTCTAACTTGGCATGGTGTCTTGCATTGCATACTTTAGACATCATATACACAATATTCAACACCATGTTCTTAGTTCAGACATCATATCAAATGCCCTCTATTTAATTAGCATATAAATCATATGTGAATTAAATCATGCGATCGTTATTACTTAGATAACATGTAGGTGAATTATGTCATGCGATCCTGTTTAGTTATTCATCATTTCTTTAAATTATGTTATGCTATGCTATCCAGTTTAGATAGACATCATATATGTGAAATTATGTCAAGCTATCCGTTTTAGTTAAACAATATACATGTCAACTATTTCATGCACTCTTTTTCCCACACTATCTATTGCATCTGTCTCTCATACAATGTCTATACATTCAACTATGTTTCCTGTTTATCAGCCATTTGAATTGGAGCAGATGATGCCAGTATCTAGCAGAGTAAAAACACGGTCTTCAAAGAAAATCCTACCTCTTGGTGGAGATAGCACCCCGGTTGTACATGCACGAGAACCAGCCCTACTACGCATAACCCAAACTGTCAAAGATTTTACCCCTACTGCGTTGGACAGAGAACCATCTTCACCCAATCTAACCCAAACCCTAGCAGATAGTAATCCAGTTCCTATTGACACAACACCATCTCCACCATAGAGCTCCCAAACAAGAGAAGTTAGTAAGGTAGCTCCAGTGCCCAAAGGGCCAGTACTACCATGGCGAACCCCAACTCCACCAGTTAGTACGCCTATTCCTGTGGAGGAAGCACAACCCGCTAGTCGTAGTTTAGCATCTATCGCATTTGATGTTGTTAAATCCTATGTGTGTATCTTCCCATCTTGGAAATATTATACTGAAGATGAAGGAAAATGCCAGTTGCAGGTGTTTGTTAGGAGTTATGTGTAAATAATGTTATTCATGGCAATTACTTTGCTTTGTCCCATACATCCTACCTCCATGATGGTTATAATACATCAAATTTTCCCATTTTTCTCTATAGAGAAGGACCGATTTGGAAACTCAGGATGAGGTAACCTGTGCTGACACCTCTGCTATCTTCAAGAATGCTTGGTGGCAGCATCGGAACTACCTGAAGAAAACGTACTTCACCGGCAAAGAAACTCATCAAATTCCCTTACGTTCTCCTGAGACACATTTACTGGACGATGACTGGGAACGCCTTGTTCTGTACTGGTCCCGAACCAAGAATGTGGTCAGGTCTGTGAGCTCATTTTCTATTTTAAGTACTATATTGTTGCGTCTTACTGTACTCCGTTCATGTAGAACATGTGCCTAAACCTAAAGAACAACTTTTCTAATTTAAGATTCCATTGCTATCGTGCATGCTGCTTTGCCCTTGTATCACTGTATTTACTGATACAAACTTATTTTTAAATTGAAGGATCCAATTGAAACTCCAATGGCACAGCAGGTATGTTCACGCATGTTTCTTTAACAAGTTTGCTCTTATCAATAGCTCTGTTGATTTCAATTTCAATTGTGTATACAGTTGACTTCTCATATCATGCACATTACTTGCATCAAAATAGAGCCGATAGTGTTGTTGTACATGTAGACCCGTGGTACCCATCTGAAATCTTGTTGTGCCGTGTAGTTTCCCACGCTTTGTATTCTTTCACTGCTGCTTTGTCTTGAACTAATATCATTTGAACCGTGTCTCTATTTTGATTTGGCAATGCAATGTAGTGACCATAGGACATAGATATATGTTTGTTTGACGATTTTATTATGTACTAGTACTTGGCAACATAAGACTTGGTAGTTTAATCCTGTCCACCTTACTGAGGAACTGGTTCACCGAAATGAGATTCATATACTAGTATGTGAAACCTGTTGTGTCTGCTTGTTTCTTCTTTTAGAATGCTGATAGAATATTCGGGAAGACTGCCTTATTAAGCAATGGCAAAGGAAGTAATGCAGATATTGTTCAGGATAGTGAGACATCCTTGTTGGTCTCCAACATAGCTGATAAAGCAGCTACGGAAGACTATCTTGAAGATAGTGAGAAAACCCCAAAGTCCTGTCTTGGTTTATTGTTCGAGTTACTGGCCGCTAGCGCTTGCACAAGCTATTAAAACTCATTATCTGAACCAGTTCAGTTTCTTGAGTCTCAAGTACAAGCTAAAAGACATCGATCAACTGTGCTATGAAAAGAAGCCAAAGGACTGTCCCTAGAGCATTCAGATGCATACTTTCTGGTGCAACAGCAAGCGTTGGAGGATTTTAGCGCCAAACAGGATGAAGCTAATAAGATTTCTAAGCTTATTGCCAGCATTGTGGCTACCCAGGATAACGTTTCGTGAGCTCCTCTTAAGTTGTTTCAGTTATGCTCTTGTTTTGCTGTCGCGTTTATTTGCACTGGTGGCCAATTTTGACGGCTAGTGTATGTAATATGCTGCTTTGTTCCCTATATTTGCATTGGTCGCGAACTTGGATGCCCAGTGGATGTAATATGTGTAATAGCGGTAATAGGCTAGCGTTAGTTGCTTGCTTATTTATTTCCTTATTGTCTTGTTTAGTTGTTTGCTTGTAGAAACTACAGTTCTTTTTCCGTGTCATTCTAGTGGCCACAATAACCTATTATTGGTAACTAGGCCACAATAATCATGGCAACACACGGGCTGTTGTAACCATGGGCCTCCTACGTGCCGTATGATCCATGGGCCTTCTACGGGCTGTAGGATCCATGGGCCTTCTATGGGTCGTAGGATCCATGGACTTTCTACGGGCCGTACGATCCATGGGCCTTCTACGGGCCGTAGGATCCATTGGTCTTCTACGGGCCGTAGGATCCATGGGCCTTCTACGGGGCATATAATCATTTCGCCAATGATGGCCCATACTATTCGTGGACCATAACGGGCCGTTAGTAGGCCACATTTGATAACTCTATGAAAACAGCCTAATGGGTTTTTTTGACATGAAAACGGCCTAACATATTAACGGGCCACAAACGGGCCGACTGTAACCACGGACTGAATTTGGCCCACAAGCAGAAAATCACAGTAACAGACCATAAGTAACCGAATGCTGGAAATGAGCCCAAGAATAAATGGGCCCAGAGAAGGCCGAAAGATAACATGGGATGGAAATGGCCTAATGGAATAATGGTCCGTTAATGGGTATAAAGTGATACACTGTTCATTACGGGCCAGTTTCACCATGGGCTGTTAATGGGCAAAGAGTTACAAATGGCCATACATGGGCCGGAAGTTAAAACGAGCTGGAATCATATTGGACGGCTCAGATGACACTACTGGGCCTAATTCAGATAGGTCGTAACAGGCCCTGGGTTAGCGGGTTGTAAATGCGCTATATGAGAACATGCCGTTGACATGCTTTCCGTGGGCCGGCCCGCCACCTTTTGACCAAGTCAAACAGGCCGGCGTTTTCACAGGAATGGGCCTCTTTTGGGCCGTGCCACATGTCGACGTATCATAGGCGCCTGCCATCCAATGAGTGGATGATATCTGTCCTAACAGTGAGCCGACACGTGTTTCCTCCAGCCAATGATGATTTTACACGTGGAAAATCCCCATCGGTCCGGGCTGTTAACGGGTTATCGGATCCAAAACCGGACCAGATAGCTTAACGGTGTTCCTGCCACGTGTCGGTCACCCTTGACGAAAGCTTTTCTGTGACGCGCGATTTATCGTGATGGAAGTGGCCACTTCCGTGATGATAATTTTGGTAATGTCATGGAACACTTCTACGACAGCACATGTATGACTATCTTTATTCTGTCATAAAATCGTCATAGATGTACATGCATGACAAAAAATGCAACCTACTGTGACAACCTGAACAATGGGTCCTACTACCTCATCGATGTTCGAGAACACAAAGATTCACGTAAGTCGGAGGAAGAGACCCGCCGGCCGTGGAACATAGCTCATCTTTGGCCCTACTATACTTGAGCCACCGGCTCTTAGAATACATACGTTTTTCCTTTTTTAGTAATGTATATATTATATAAAGCAATAAAGCAGGACCTCTTTTCTTTCCACCCTTAAAATTTTATATATCTTCTTTACCAGGTGGTGGAAACAACCAACAGGGAGCGGATCATATCTGAATCCGGCTTTCCCTTTGGTCCGGCTTATGATCATATCTGAATCTAGCGATGGTCACTTGGGGGCTTCCTGTTCAAACATAGGTTGTATTTGAACCAAAGAGAACATAGCTGTCGATACCCAATTGATCGGCGTACTGCCAAACCCACTTGGGGGCTTCTTGATCATATTTGAATCATAGCTTAACCCCTTTGGGTCTGACGTGGATCATATTCCAATCAGCATCATTAAACAACTCTAATGGTCACTTGGGGGCTTCCTGTTCAAATATAGGTCGTATTCGAACCAAAGAGAACATAGCCGTCGATACCCACTTGATCGGCATCGCCAAAGCCATTGGGGGCTATATGATCGTATCCGAATTTTAGCTTAACCCCTTTGGAACGGTTCTACTGATCGTATTCGAATCAGGCCTTTGAAAATTAAGTTTACTATTTATTTTACTCTGTAAGGGTAAATAATATTAAGGGCGAGATAAACATTATATGTGCCAACTTTCAGAAGTTAAGTTTAACTCTCTGCTTTTTGGGATCACATAAGCCGGTAAAGTATGTTTCAAATAAGATAGCAGGTATATTATTATGGTCATAATCATAACCCGGCTGTTTTTATGATGTTTTGGTTCATACTCCAGGTTATCACTATTCTATATGACCCCGGATGTGCTAAGACGCCAAAGGAATTCTGTTTTTTTGTTTTATACACAGGATAAAGCAAGAACGTTTTGGACGTCAAGGAACAATTAACATAAGTCGGAAGTATATAACGATAGCGTCTTATGACAATATTAAGCACCACAAACATGCCCGAAGGCATGACAGAGTTAAGAGGTTTTTCTACCCTATTACAAGACTCCCTGAGTCTGAATAATGAAGCATCATTATTTCAAAGACATAGCACCAGGCGAGTTACTCCTTTGGTGGGCTTGAAGATTCCGGGTTATCCTTCTCCACCTCTCCGTCTGCTGCTCTATCCTGGAAGGTTGACAAGGTCCAGTCAATGCCGCTTAAGGCTTCAAATTCAGCTTCATCATTTATTAAACCGGCTGGGTCAACTTCAGGAGCAAAGGTATGCTTACGAGTTGGAGGAATCAGGGTGACGTCATCATAATGAGGAGTTGGAATCCTCCGATTCTCATTGTCTTAACCCGGCTGATACTTGGTAAGATCAATATCATTGCCAATGATGGTGGCCACAGGACGTACGACTCTCACACAGGTGGTGAAGTCTGATTCATCGAATACAGAGCCATCCTCCTTCAAGCTGGGATATCCAAGAGCAACGTTTACCAGGTCTAACTCTGGAAGCAACGCCTTGGCCTGGCTTAGGGCGGCTATGGCCCCGGTTCTAGCAGATGCCTGCCTTAGCTCCTGAATTCGTTGGGGTAACACGGCAAGCCGTTTGAGCACATCCTGCAGGAGATAAGGAGCATCATTTGATAAAGCCACAACGGCCAAAGCACGTTGTGACCCAGTGTATAGCTGTTCCACCAGAGTGTACACCTCCTTAAGCTTGATCAGCATATTTTGCTTGAGGTTTGTGCTCCTGGGGCCTGCGTTTATACATATAAGGTAAGCCAGAGATAATAATTGAAATAGTCATCAAAGGAACCATGGTGATATTCACGATTATACATAGTAACTTACCGAAGATTGCTGAGACCATTTGAGATATCTGGCGCTTTAAGCCGGACAGCTCGGCAGTTGCTTCGGCAAGAGTTGCTTCCGCTGTCTCGGCCCGGGTCACAAGTTAGGCCTTTTCATCTGCCCAGATTTCTTCTCCGCATCAAAATTGTTCTTCAACTTCTCTTGTTCAGAGACGCTGAATGCAAATTTGGAGTTGGCCTGTTGAATTTCAAGTTCTTGGGCTGCCAGACGAGTCTTCAGGTCAGCAATCTCCGACTCAAATTGACTAGTGGAGGCCTGCATTGATGTCGGATTATAATTAAGGTTATGGTAAGATATCATTAAGTCCCAAGCACTTTGCAAGCAAAGACACTTGACACTTGGGGGCTAATGTATGCTGAAGAAAATTTTAATTTATAATGCTGGATTATGTATATTAAATTCTCAAGCACTTTACAAGTAAAGATACTTGACACTTGGGGGCTAATGTGTATCGCACGTTTTAAGTTATCATATTATGACCGGGTTAAATATATTTTCTTTTAAACCGGACGAACTAACAGTAATCAGGTATCTGAGTCTATAGCATATTTATTCATAAGCAGTAGACTTGGGGGCTGGTACAGTAAGTAAGATTCAGGAGAATAGTATGAGTTATACCTCAGATTTGTGCTGTATTTGATTCACCATGTCAATTTCCAGGTCGCGGCTGTTATGCACTTGATTCAGATAGCCTGAGACTATATCACCAATGCTTAAGTGAGCATAATCAGCGATTTCCTGTTTGGTCTTTCGGCATTCGACAAGTTCTTCCTTGGCAGTACATCTGGCAAGGACAGTAGGCCGCCCCGGTTCAACAAACTGGCTTTTCAAAATTTCAACCTCCACGTCAGTCGTCTTGATTGGGCTAGGAATTTCCGAATTATCGGAGCTGTTGAAAGTATCTTCGGCAGGCGGGTCAGAAGATGGCGCTGGAATTTCATATGCCAGTTCAGGAGGTGGTTGATGAGTAGAAGCATCAGGGGCAACTGTTCCGAGTTCTGGCTCAGTTGCTACCGGGTCTTCGGATGGCTTACTCTTTTATGCCCTCTTACTGGGCTTCACCTGCACGCTGTGGACAAAACAGAAGGGTGAGTACAAAATATGAGTAAGGCAAAGCATAAGGATAACAAAAGGTATATTACCCAGGGGCAGTCTTGAAGGCTGGCATATTGGATAGCATAAACTCGCCAGAGGAAGGAGAGGTATCCTGATAATTGGAGTCAGATGAATTGAGAGGTTGACGAGTTAAACCCGCCAAAGGATAAACAGAACGTAAATCGGAGATGACCTCAGTCTGACGCTTCCTGCTTATGTTGGGTAAGCCGGAAGAGAGTTCTGTGTCCTTGCTGGTCCGGGTCTGCCTCTGGCTTTCAAGCTGTTCTTGCTTCAAAAGAAATTGAGGATCTTGATAAGCTCTAGGATGTGAAAATCTTACTTTCCGGGTCACCCGTCGGATTTTGTGCTTTGGCAAAGGCTCTGAGTCGGAGGAGATTATAGTTACCTCTTCGCCAGGAGCTTGGCTGTTCCCTATATCCTCCTAAAAGGCGGAAATGTCAATAAAATAATAACAAAGGAGTTAAGACAGTAAGGGATTACCTCTTCCTCATCTGAAGAAGAGTCATCCAATTTGAACAAATCGGAGGTGCTGGGTTTCTTCTTCTTTGAAGTTCCCATCTTGGCGGCTTTCCTTTCGGTCTTGTTGGCTGCCCTGGCTTGTTTGGCAGCCTCGTGGTCATATTTGACCTTCCAGAAATTATCACCACCTGTGGAAAAGATAAAGAATTATAAGTACAAAGGAGGTAAACATTTTAAAGAATATTTATTAAGATTGGTAACTTACTGCAGGGGCCGGGTTCTTTTTGCAGAAGGGAAGTAAACTGAAGGCATTGCTAATAACAGTGCCCTCCTCCAGCAGTGACTGTGTTGTAGCATCCACCATATCATCTGGTAAGTCGTCAGGACTATGAAGCATTGGGTCGTCCTTTTTGCCTGTATAAGTACACATTAAGCCGGAGCGGCGGCTTAATGGGAGTATTCGCCAAGTGACCCAAACTCGGACCAGATCGATGCCATTTAAACCATTTCCCAAAAGAGCTTTAATCTTCTTGATGGTGGGATTAAGAGGCAGACGTTCAACAGCGGTTAGTTTATCCGCCAGTGGATGGTTACACTCAAGGCGCAGGGCGCGAAAGCCGGGCAGAGGCTTCTCATCAGCTGGAGAAGTGTCCTGACAGTAGAACCATGTCTGGTTCCAATCTTTTGGGTGACTCGGCAGCTCAGCATAAGGAAAAAGGCAGTCTCTCCGTCGCTGAATCGAGATACCGCCAAGCTCAAGACTAGGCCCGTTGGCACGTTCATTCTGTCGGTTCAAGTAAAAAAGTTCTATGAACAAAAGCAGACATGGCTCCTCTCCTAGGTACACCTCGCAGAAGACTTGGAAATTGCAAAGATTTGACACGGAATTGGGTCCAATGTCTTGAGGTCTAAGGTCAAAGAAATTCAAAACTTCTCTGAAGAACTTTGAGCCGGGAGGGGCAAATCCTCGGATCATGTGATCCGTGAAAACTATCACCTCCCCTTCTTTGGGTTGAGGCTTTTCTTCAGATGGGTCAGGAACACAATAAGACATGACCTCCTTTTTTGGCAGATGGCCAGACTTCACAAACTCAGCTAGTTTACTCTTAGTGACTGTGGATGGGACCCAGTTGCAGGTTACAGGAGCTTTGGTCGCCTTAGGTGCCATGACAACAGTCGGCCTATTACAAAATAAGAAGTTCCGGTTCAAATTTTAACCCGGGAGAAAATGTCCAAATTACTGAAGGTAGCGGCTTAAGAAGGGGCCTAATGATATATGGATGACTATGCCATAAATATTAAGCCGCCGTAGGTGTTAATGAGTGGTTAAACATATTCCACAGAGGCAGTTTTTACTTTCGGGTGAAACAAACAGGTTTCACAAGTTACTGTTATCATTTTGGATCAAACAGATGTTCCGAAAAGAAAAATTTTCTAGACCGAAAAACTGACGCAGATGTGTTCATATGCTCGAAGAAGGCTTTTATACAGAGAAAGGGATCTGTGTTTTATCCAAAACAAGTGCAAAAACAACTACCGCGGCCATTTTATATCATTCTCAGATCAGAAGAGGCATTGAGAAGGAAAACTAACAAGGGTTTGGCTCTAATGGCGATGAACTCTGACGAACTTGAAGAAGCTTTAATGCGAACCTAAGCAAGGAAGGGAAGGGAACTTACGGATCTGGATGATCTGCGGAGGTTCGTCGCGTTTCTCTGATCCAACCAGGTTGATGCAGCGGCCTGAGACGGTGAAGACAGGGGGCTCTACAGCGGCGGCGGCGGAGCTCGACAGGAGGCAAGAGGAAGAAGACGACTAAAAGGAGGAGAATGGGAGACCTAGGTCGCACCTATTTATAAGGAGAAGATAGCAGAGACGGCGCGGGAAACGAGGAGATAACGATTATTATCTAAGCGGCCCCGACGCCTCGATTTTCGAAACAATCAATAAAGTAGAGACCCGTTGAAGGATACGGTGGAATAAAAAAGGAATTTAAGAAAGGATGACATCACGCCGGGTTAACGCGGATTCAAAAGATGACGTCATGGCGGGTTAAAGAAAGCTCTCTACACAGTCAAGAAGACTAAAGATTTATTTCTTAAGGTATTTTAAGATTGACATGAACAGGTTCAAATCAATCTGGGGCCTAATGTTGGGGATATAACTATTTGTGTAAGCCGCCCAGGAGGGGCCGGGTTACGCAAAGAAGACTCACCGGAAAGAAGCCCAAGACCAAGCATGAAGATGGCGGTTCAATAAAGGGCCTAAGGCCCACAGACGACTTAAGGCCTATTGTAGTAAACCGCCACAATGGTATGACTTGTATCATAAGGTAGATTTAACTAGTCACCGAGCCGGATACTATCGATAAGCCGGTCGGGACTCTGTAAGCCACAGGGCGTCAACCCGTGTATATAAGGGGACGACCTGCTGGCGGCTTAGGGCAAGAAACAACCCATCGAGAGCCGGGCATAGCGTATTTCGCTCCCTGGTCATCGAAACATCAAGTAATTCCAACCCAACTAGATGTAGGCTTTCCTTTACCGCAAGGGGGCGAACTAGTATAAAACCTCTCGTGTCCTTTGTCCCGATTAACCCCTTTAAGCTTCCTGGTTGCGATGGCTCCACGACTAAGTCCTTGCACGAGGACATCTGCCGTGACAATTCCACGACACAGGCCTTTCCAAAAGTCTGTATAAAACCATATGCTTTGATCAACTCATCAAAGAATATATTCCACTTCTGAGATGCTTGCACCAGTCCATTGATGGATCGCTGAAGCTTGCACATTTTGTTAGCACCTTTAGGATTGACAAAACCTTCTGGTTGTATCATATACAACACTTCTTTAAGAAATACCGATTTAAGGAATGCAGTTTTGACATCCATTTGCCAGATTTCATAAAATGTGGCAATTGCTAACATGATTTGAACAGACTTAAGCATCGTTACGAGTGAGAAAATCTCATTGTATTCAACACCTTGAACTTGTCGAAAACCTTTCGCAACAAGTCGAGCTTTGTAAATAGTAACACTACTATCAGTTTTTATCTTCCTCTTGAAGATCCATTTGTTTTCTATGGCTTGCCGATCATCGGGCAAGTCCACCAAAGTCCATACTTTGTTCTCATACACGGATCCCATCTCAGATTTCATGGCCTCAAGCCATTTCGCGGAATCTGGGCTCATCATGACTTCCTCATAGTTTGTAGGTTCATCATGGTCTAGTAACATGACTTCCAGAACAGGATTACCGTACCACTCTGGTGCGGATTTTACTCTGAAAGACCTACGAGGTTCGGTAGCAACTTGATCTGAAGTTTCATGATCATCATCATGAACTTCCTAACTAATTGGTGTAGGAATCACTGGAACTGATTTCTGTGATGAACTACTTTCCAATAAGGGAGAAGGTACAATTACCTCATCAACTTGTACTTTCCTCCCACTCACTTCTTTCAAGAGAAACTCCTTCTCTAGAAAGGATCCATTCTTAGCAACGATCTTGCCTTCGGATCTGTGATAGAAGGTGTACCCAACAGTTTCCTTTGGGTGTCCTATGAAGATGCGTTTCTCTGATTTGGGTTCGTGCTTATCAGATTGAAGCTTTTTCACATAAGCATCGCAGCCTCAAACTTTTAAGAAACGACAACTTTGGTTTCTTGCCGAACCATAGTTCATAAGGCGGCGTCCCAACGGATTTTGATGGTGCCCTATTTAAAGTGAATGTAGCTTCCTCTAATGCATAACCCCAAAACAATAGTGGCAACCTGGTAAGAGACATCATAGATCACACCATATCAAATAAAGTGCAGTTACGACATTCGGACACACCATAACGCTGTGGTGTTCCAGGTGGCGTGAGCTGTGAAACTATTCCACATATTTAAATGAAGACCAAACTCGTAACTCAAATATTCTTCTCCGTGATCAGATCGTAGAAACTTTATTTTCTTGTTACGATGATTCTCCACTTCACTCTGAAATACTTTGAACTTTTTAAATGTTTCAGACTTGAGTTTCATTAAGTAGATATACCCATATCTCCTCAAATCATCTGTGAAGGTCAAAAAATAACGATACCTGCCACGAGCATCAACACTCATCGAACCGCATACATCGGTATGTATTATTTCCATAAGTCACTAGCTCGTTCCATTGTTCCGGAGAACGGAGTTTTAGTCATCTTGCCCATAAGGCACGGTCCGCCAGCATCAAATGATTCATAATCCAGTGATTCCAAAAGTCCATCTTTGTGGAGTTTCTTCATGCGCTTTACACCGATATGACGCAAACGATAGTGCCACAAATATGTTGCACTATCATTATCAACTTTGCATCTTTTGGCATCAATATTAGTGAGTATGTGTATCACTGCTACCTCTTGAGCATGCGTTGGTTTTCCCTTGAAGAGGAAAGGGTGATGCAGCAAAGTAGCATAAATATTTCCCTCAATTTTTCAGAACCAAGGTATCAATCCAGTAGGAGGCTCCACACAAGTCCCTCACACCTACACAAAAAAACAAGAACCTCGCAACCAACGCGATAAAGGGGTTTCCTATCCCTTCACGCCCACTTGCAAAAGTGCGATCTGATAGAGATAATATGATAAGATAAGTATTTTTGGTATTTTTATTATATAGATTGAAAAGTAAAGATTACAAAATAAAGTAGATTGGAAACTTATATGATAGAGAATAGACCCCGGGGCCATAGGTTTCACTAGTGGCTTCTCTAAAGATAGCTTAATTATTACGGTGGGTGAACAAATTACTGTCGAGCAATTGATAGGAAAGTGCATAGTTATGAGAACATCTAGGCATGATGATGTATATAGGCATCACGTCCGCAACATGTAGACCGACTCCAGCCTGCATCTACTACTATTACTCCACAGATCGACCGCTATCCAGCATGCATCTAGAGTATTAAGTTCATAAGAACATAGTAACGCATTAAGCAAGATGACATGATCTAGTGGGATAAACTCAAGAAATATGATATAAACCCCATATTTTTATCCTCTATGGCAACAATACAATACGTGCCTTGCCGCCCCTGCTGTCACTGGGAAAGGACACCGCAAGATTGAACCCAAAGATAAGAACTTCTCCCATTGCAAGAAAGATAAATCTAGTAGGCCAAACCAAACTAATAATTCCAAGAGACTTGCAGAGATAACCAATCATACATAAAAGAATTCAGAGGACATTCAAATATTTCTCATAGATAAACTTGATTATACACCCACAATTCATTGGATCTCGACAAACACACCGCAAAAAGAGTTACATCGAATAGATCTCCAAGAAGATCGAGAAGAACTTTGTATTGAGATTCAAAGAGAGAGAAGAATCTATCTACCTAATAACTATGGACCCGAAGGTCTATGATAAACTACTCACAACTCATCGGAGAGGCCTTGGTGATGATGTAGAGGCCCTCTGTGATCGATTTCCCCTCCGGCGGAGCGTCGGAAAAGGATCCAAGATGGTATATCACGGGTACAGAAGGTTGCGGCAGTGGAAATAGTTTTTCGTGGTGCTCCTGGATGTTTTCGGGGTACATAGATATATATAGGCGAAAGAAGTCGGTCAGGGGAGCCTCGAGGGGCCCACGAGACACTGGGGCGCCCCCCCATAGGGCGCGCCCTACACCCTCGTGGCCGCCTCGGATGCTTCTTGACGTCCACTCCAAGTCTCCTGGATTGCGTTTGTTCCAAAAAGATTGCTCCCGAAAGTTTCATCCCGTTTGGACTCCGTTTGATATTCCTTTTCTACGAAACACTAAAATAGGCAAAAAAACAGCAATTCGGTCTGGGCCTCGATTAGTAGGTTAGTCCCAAAAATGATATAAAAGCGTATAGTAAAGCCCATAAACATCCAAAACGGGTAATATAATAGCATGGTACAATAAAAAATTATAGATACGTTGGAGACATATCAAGCATCCCCAAGCTTAATTCCTGCTCGTCCTCGAGTAGGTATATGATAAAAACAGAATTTTTAATGTGGAATGCTACCTAGAATATTTCTCAATGTATTTTTTCTTTATTGTGGCATGAATGTTCAGAGCCAAATGATTCAAAATAAAAGTTCACATTAACAAAAGAATAATAATACTTCAAGCATATTAACTAAGCAATCATGTATTCTCAAAATAACATGGCAAAAGAAAGTTCATCCCTACAAAATCATATAGTTTGGTCATGCTCCATTTTCGTTACCCAAGAATGCTCTCATCATGCACAACCCCAATGACAAGCCAAGCAATTTTTCATACTTTAGTAATCTCATTCTTTTTTCAACCTTCACGGAATACATGAGCATGAGCCATGGATATAGCACTATGGGTGGAATAGAATATAATGATGGGGGTTATGTGGAGAAGACAAAAAGGAGGAAGTCTCACATTGACGCGGCTAATCAACGGGCTAGGGAGATGCCCATCAATTGATGTCAACATGAGGAGTAGGGATTGCCATGCAACGGATGCACTAGAGCTATAAATGTATGAAACCTCATAAAAGAAACTAAGTAGGTGTGCATCCAACTTGCTTTCTCATGAATACCTATGGCATTTTGAGGAAGCCCATCGTTGGAATATACAAGGCAAGTGCTATAATGAAAGATTCACACTTAGTAAATGAAAGTGATAACATAAGAGACTCTCTATCATGAAGATCATGGTGATGCTTTGAAGCACAAGTGTGGAAAAAGATAGTAACATTGTCCCCCCTTTTTTTGGGCCTTTTTTTGGCCTTTCTCTTTTTTATTTTGCATTTCTTTTTTTATTCGGCCTTTCTTTTTTTTTATAAGGGACAATGGTCTAAAAGTGATGATCATCACACTTCAATTTACTTACAACTCATTAGTTATAACTCAATACTAGAACAAAATATGACTCTATATGAATGCCTCCGGCGATGTACCAGGATATGCAATGACTCAAGAGCGACATGTATGAAAAATTGTGCACGGTGGCTTTGCCACAAATACGATATCCACTACATGATCATGCAAAAGCAATATGACAATGATGAAGCGCGTCATAATAAACGGAACGGTGGAAAGTTGCATGGCAATATATCTCGGAATGGCTATGGAAATGCCATAATAGGTAGGTATGGTGGCTGTTTTGAGGAAGATATGACGAGGTTTATGTGTGATAGATCGTATCGTATCACGGGGTTTGGATGCACCGGCGAAGTTTGCACCAACTCTCAAGGTGAGAAAGGGCAATGCATGGTACCTAAGAGGCTAGCAATGATGGTATGGTAACAGTGTGTATAATCCATGCACTCAACATTAGTCATAAAGAACTCACATACTTATTGCAAAAATATACAAGTCATCCAAACCCAAGCACTAGCGCATGCTCCTAGGGGGATAGATTGGTAGGAAAAGACCATCGCTCGACGCTGACCGCACTCATAAGGATGACAATCAAAGAACACCTCATGCTTCAAATTTGTCACACAACGGTTACCATACGTGCATGCTATGGGACTAGGAAACCTCAACACAAGTATTTCTAAAATTCAAAATTACTCAACTAGCATCACTCTAATATTACCACCTTTATATATCAAAACAATTATTAAGCATCAAGTTGATCATAGTACTCAATTCACTTCCTATGATAGTTTTTATTATACCCAACTTGGATGCCCATCATTCTAGGACCAAGTTTATAACCATAGCAAATACCATGCTGTTCTAAAAGACTATCAAAATAATATAAGTGAAGCATGAGAGATCAATAATTTCAACAAAATAAAACCACCGCCGTGCTATAAAAAGATATAAGTGAAGCACTAGAGCGAAACTGTCTAGCTCAAAAGATATAAGTGAAGCACATAGAGTATTCTAATAAATTCTGAATCATGTGTGTCTATCCCAAAAGGTGTGTACAGCAAGGATGATTGTAGTAAACTAAAAAAGCAAAGACTCATATCATAGAAGACGCTCCAAGCAAAACACATATCATGTGGTGAATAAAAATATAGCTCCAAGTAAAGTTATCGATAGACGAAGACGAAAGAGGGGATGCCTTCTGGGGCATCCCCAAGCTTAGGATTTTGTTTGTCCTTGAATTATCTTTGGGTGCGATGGGAATCCCCAAGCTTAGTCTATTGCCACTCCTTATTCCATAGTCCATCAAATCTTTACCCAACACATGAAAACTTCACAACACAAAACTCAACAAGAAATATCATGAGCTCCATTAGTGCAAGAAAGAAAAACCACCACTTAAGGTACTGTAATGAACTCATTATTTATTTATATTTGTGTTAAACCTACGGTATTCCAACTTCTCTATGGTTCATACCACCCGATACTAACCATGGATTCATCGAAATAAGCAAACAACACACGAAAAACATAATCTTTCAAAAACAGAAAAGTCCGTAGCAATCTGTAACTTTAGAATACTTATGGAACTCTAAAAATCCTACCAAAATAGGAAGCCTAGGTAATTTGTCTATTTATCTACTGGAAAAAGAATCAACTCAAAAGCACATTTCTGTGATTTATCAGTTTTTTCTCGTGAGTGCAAAATTTTCTATTTTTCAGCAAGACCAAATTAACTTTCACCCAAGATGATCCTATAGGTTCTACTTGGCACAAACACTAACTAAAACATAAAACCATATCTAAAAATAGGCTAGATGAATTATTTATTACTAAACAGGAGCAAAAATCAAGGAACAAAAATAAAATTGGGTTGCCTCCCAACAAGCGCTATCGTTTAACGTCCATAGCTAGGCATAAAAGCGAGAATAGATCTAAGTATTGCCATCTTTGGTATTAAATTCTTCAATAGAACACTTATAACCCTTAGGAGTTTCTTTCTTTTTAGTAATTATTAAACTCTTAGGCAAGAAATCAAGATATTCGTTTGTAGCAAAAGGTTCCTTAATAAGAGCAAAGAAGTTGGAATGAACACTTATTGATTTGAGATCCGCAATTTCGGTACTAGAAGATTCACCCTTATTTTTAGGAACATACATTAATTTGGCAATTTTTGTAGGAGGAGTTGGAGTATTTTTCATGGATGAAAAGGCAGATCCTAAATTAGTAATAATATCCTTGAGTTCACCGATTCTTGTAGAATCTTGATCTATTCTTTCATTAACTATAGGTTCCTTTTCCTTAAAAAAAATTCAGAGCAACTCCAACCTTAGATCCATATTGGTTAATTTGGTTGTGGATCTTTTTATCCAAATTTTCAATTAACTCGATAGTTGCAACTTTATTTTCAATAATTTCAAGCCTTTGCATCACATGTTCTAAAGTTAAAACAATTATGTTACCCAAAAGAGGTGGTGGACCGAATAAATCTAACATGGCATTATAAGCATCAAAAGTATGGCTACCCAAAAAAATTCCTCCCGTAATGGTATCAAGAATGTATCTATTTTAAGGGCTAATGCCTACATAAAAATTGCGAAGAAGAACGGAAGTAGTTTGCTTCCTAGTAGATCTATTTTGAGCATTGCAAATTCAATGCCAAGCATCGTTTAGATTTTTTCCCTCCCTTTGTTTAAAACTAAGAACTTCATGATCGGGAGTGCTAACGATGATAGGAGGACTAGCCATGGCAAGAAAATAAACAATCTAACACACGATCACACAAGAGACAAGCAAAAAAGAGGCGAATGGAAAAGAGAGCCCGAATAAAACGGCAAAGGTGAAGTGGTAGAGAGGAAAACGAGAGGCAAATGGCAAATAATGTAATGAAAGGGGGATGAGTTTGTGACGGGTACTTGGTATGTCTTGACTTGAGTGAAGACGTCCCCAGCAACGGCACCAGAATCCTTCTTGCTACCTCTTGAGCATGTGTTGGTTTTTCCCTTGAAGAGGAAAGGATGATGCAGAAAAGTAGCGTAAGTATTTCCCTCAGTTTTTGAGAACCAAGGTATCAATCCAGTAGGAGGCTCCACACAAGTCCCTCGCACCTACACAAACAGACAAGAACCTTGCAACAAACGCGATAAAGGGGTTGTCAATCCCTTCACGGCCACTTGCGAAAGTGAGATCTTATAGAGATAATATGATAAGATAAATATTTTTGGTATTTTTATGATATAGATTAAAAAGTAAAGATTGAAAAATAAAGTAGATTGGAAACTTATATGATAGAGAATAGACCCGGGGGCCATAGGTTTCACTAGTTGCTTCTCTCAAGATAGCATAATTTACGGTGGGTGAACAAATTATTGTCGAGCAATTGATAGAAAAGTGCACAGTTATGAGAATATATTGGCAAGATCATGTATATAGGCATCACATCCGCAACAAGTATACCGACTCCTGCCTGCATCTACTACTATTACTCCACACATCGACCGCTAGCCAGCATGCATCTAGAGTATTAAGTTCATAAGAACAGAGTAACGCATTAAGCAAGATGGTATGATGTAGAGGAATAAACTCAAGCAATATGATATAAACCCCATCTTTTATCCTCTATGGCAACAATACAATACATGCCTTGCCGCCCCTGCTATCACTGGGAAAGGACACCGCAAGATTGAACCCAAAGCTAAGCATTTCTCCCATTTCAAGAAAGATCAATCTAGTAGGCCAAACCAAACTGATAATTCGAAGAGACTTGCAAAGATAACCAATCATACATAAAAGAATTCAGAGGAGATTCAAATATTTCTCATAGATAAACTTGATTATAAACCCACAATTCATTGGATCTCGACAAACACACCGCAAAAAGAGTTACATCGAATAGATCTCCAAGAAGATCGAGGAGAACTGTGTATTGAGATTCAAAGAGAGAGAAGAAGCCATCTAGCTAATAACTATGGACCCGAAGGTCTATGGTAAACTACTCACAACTCATTAGAGAGGCCATGGTGATGATGTAGAGGCCCTCCGTGATCGATTCCCCCTCCGGCAGAGCGCCGGAAAAGGATCCAAGATGGGATATCACGGGTACAGAAGGTTGCGGCGGTGGAAATAGTTTTTCGTGGTGCTCCTGGATGTTTTCAGGGTACATAGATATATATGGGCGAAAGAAGTCGGTCAGGGGAGCCTCGAGGGGGCCACGAGGTAGGGGGCGCACCCCTAGGGCGCGCCCTACACCCTCGTGGCCGCCTCGGCTTCTTCTTGACGTCCACTCCAAGTCTCCTGGATTGCGTTCGCTCCCGAAGGTTTCATTCCGTTTGGACTCCGTTTGATATATTCCTTTTCTGCGAAACACTGAAATAGGCAAAAATATTGCAATTCGGGCTAGGCCTCCGGTTAGCAGGTTAGTCCCAAAAATGATATAAAAGTGTATAGTAAAGCCCATAAACATCCAAAACGGGTAACATAATAGCATGGAACAATCGAAAATTATGGATACGTTGGAGACGTATCAATCACTATGATCAAGATTCAATAAACCATCAACATTGGGTGTATGTCCATAGAAGGTTTTATTCATGTAAAGAGAATAACAATTTATTCTTTGTCTTAGATGAATAATCGTATCGCAATAACATGATCCAATCATATTTATGCTCTACACAAACACCAAATAACATTTATTTATGTTCAAAACTAATCTCAAAAGTATAGGGAGTGTGTGATGATGATCATATCAATCTTGGAACTAGTTCTAACACACATCGTCACTTCATTCTCAACTAGTCTCTGTTTTATCTATAACTCCTGTTTCGAGTTACTAATATTAGCAATTGAACAAGTATCAAATACCCAGGGGCTACTATAAACACTAGTAAGGTACACATCAATAACCTGTATATCTAATATACCCTTGTTCACTTTGCCATCCTTCTTATCCACCAAATATTCAGGGCATTTCCGCATCCAGTGACCATTTCCTTTGCAGTAGAAGCACTCAGTTTCAGGCTTTGGTCCTGCTTTGGGCTTCTTCATGTGAGTGACAACTTGCTTTCCATTCTACTTGAAGTTCCCTTACTTTTCCTTTGCCCTTTTCTTGAAACTAGTGGTCTTATCAATCATCAACACTTGATGCTCTTTTCTTGATTTCTACCTTCGTTGGTTTCAGCATCATGAAGAGCTCGGGAATCGTTTTCTTCATCCCTTGCATACTATAGTTCATCACGAAGTTCTAGTAACTTAGTGATGGTGACTAGAAAACTCTGTCAATCACTGTCTTATCTGGAAGATTAACTCCCACTTGATTCAAGCGATTGTAGTACCCAGACAATCTGAGCACATGCTCAGTGCTTAAGCTATTCTCCTCCATCTTTTAGCTATATAACTTGTTGGATACTTCATATCTCTCAACTCGGGTATTTGCTTGAAATATTAACTTCAATTCCTGGAACATCTCATATGGTCCATGAAGTTCAAAACGTCTTTGAAGTCCCGATTCTAAGCCATAAAGCATGGTGCACTAAACTATCAAGTAGTCATCATTTTGAGCTAGCCAAACATTCATAACGTGTACATCTACTCCTGCAATAGGTCAATCACCTAGCGGTGCATTAAGGAATAATTCTTCTATGCAGCAATGAGGATAAACCTCAGATTATGGACACTGTCGTATCATTGCTACTATCATCTTTCAACTTAGTTTTCTCTATGAACACATATAAAAACATAGGGAAGCAACAACGCGAGCTATTGATCTACAACATTATTTGCAAAATACTATCAGGACTAAGTTCGTGATAAATTAAAGTTCAATTAATCATATTACTTAGGAACTCCCACTTAGATAGACATCCCTCTAATCATCTAAGTGATCACGTGATCCATATCAACTAAACCATGTCCAATCATCACGTGAAATGGAGTAGTTTTCAATGGTGAACATCACTATGTTGATCATATCTACTATATGATTCACGCTCGACCTTTCGGTCTCAGTGTTCCGAGGCCATATCTGCATAAGCTAGGCTCGTCAAGTTAAACCCGAGTATTTCTGTGTTTGCAAAACTGGCTTGCACCCGTTGCATATGAACGTAGAGCTTATCACACCCGATCATCACGTGGTGTCTCAGCACGACGAACTTTGGCAATGGTGCATACTCAGGGAGAACACTTATACCTTGAAATTTAGTGAGAGATCATCTTATAATGCTACCATCAATCAAAGCAAAATAAGATGCATAAAAGATAAACATCACATGCAATCAATATAAGTGATATGATATGGCCATCATCATCTTGTGCCTTTGATCTCCATCTCCAAAGCACCATCATGATCACCATCGTCACTGGCGCAACACCTTGATCTCCATCGTAGCATCGTTGTCGTCTCGCCAACTATTGCTTCTACGACTATTGCTACCACTTAGTGATAAAGTAAAGCTATTACGTGGCGATTGCATTGCATACAATAAAGCGACAACCATATGGCTCCTGCCAGTTGTCGATAACTCTGTTACAAAACATGATCATCTCATACAATAAAATTTAGCATCATGTCTTGACCATATCACATCACAACATGCCCTGCAAAAACAAGTTAGACGTCCTCTACATTGTTGTTGCAAGTTTTACGTGGCTGCTACGGGCTGAGCAAGAACCGTTCTTACCTACGCACCAAAACCACAATGATATTTCATCAAGTTGGAGAAACTGACACCTGCCAGCCACCTGTGTGCGAAGCATGTCGGTAGAACCAGTCGTGCGTAAGCATACGCGTAATGTCGGTCCAGGACGCTTCATCCAACAATACTGCCGAATCAAAGTATGACATGCTAGTAAGAAGTATGACTAGTATCGCCCACAACTCACTTGTGTTCTACTCGTGCATATAACATCTACGCATAAACCTGGCTCTGATGCCACTGATGGGGTACATAGTAATTTCAAAAAAATTCCTACGCACGCGCAAGATCATGGTGATGCATAGAAACGAGAGGGGAGAGTGTCGTCCACGTACCCTCGTAGACCATAAGCGGAAGCGTTATGACAACGCGGTTGATGTAGTCATACGTCTTCACTATCGACCGATCCTAGTACCGAACGTACGGCACCTCCACAATGTGCACATGTTCAGATCGGTGACGTCCTACGAACTCATGATCCAGTAGAGCTTCGAGGGAGAGTTCTGTCAGCACGATGGCATGATGACGATGTTGATGAAGCTACCGACATATGGATTCGCCTAAGCACCGCTACGATATGACCGGGATGGACTATGGTGCAGGGGGGCACCGCACACGGCTAAAAGATCAATGATCAACTTGTATGTCTTGCGGTGCCCCCCTACCCCCGTATATAAAGGAGATAGGGGGAGGTGGCCAGCCAAGGAGGAGGGCGCGCCAAGGGGGGAGTCCTACTCCCACTGGGAGTGGGACTCCTTCTTTCCTAGTAGTAGGAGAAGGGAAGGAGAGAGGAGGAAGGAAAGGGGGGCGCCGCCCCCCCTCCTTGTCCAATTCAGACTAGAGGGGGAGGGGGCGCGCGGCCTGCCCTGGCCGCTTCTCCTCTTCTCCACTATGGCCAGATAGGCCCATTACACTCTCCGGGGGTTTCCGGTAACCCCCCGGTACTCCGGTATATGTCCGAACTTGCCCGGAACCCTTCCGAAGTCCAAACATAGTCATCCAATATATCGATCTTTATGTGTTAACCATTTTGAGACTCCTCATCATTTCGGTGATCATATCCGAGACTTTGAACTACCTTCAGTACATCAAAACACATAAACTCATAATACCGATCGTCACCGAACGTTAAGCATGCGGACCCTACGGGTTCGAGATCTATGTAGACATGACCGAGACACGTCTCCGGTCAATAACCAATAGCGTAACCTGGATGCTCATATTGGCTCCTACATATTCTACGAAGATCTTTATCGGTCAAACCGCATAACAACATACGTTGTTCCCTTTGTCATCGGTATGTTACTTGCCCGAGATTTGATTGTCGGTATCTCAATACCTAGCTCAATCTCGTTACCGACAAGTTTCTTTACTCGTTCTATAATGCTTCTTCCCACAACTAACTCATTAGTCACATTGCTTTCAAGGCTTATAGTGATGTGTATTACCGAGAGGGCCCAGAGATACCTCTCTGACAATTGGGATGACAAATACAAATCTTGATCTATGCCAACTCAACAAGTACCATCAGAGACACCTATAGGGCACCTTTATAATCATTCATTTATGTTGTGACGTTTGGTAGCACACAAAGTATTCCTCTGGTAATCGGGAGTTGCATAATCTCATAGTCATAGGAACATGTATAAGTTATGAAGAAAGCAATAGCAGTAAACTAAAACGATCAAGTGCTAAGCTAACGAAATGGGTCAAGTCAATCACATCATTCTCTAATGATGTGATCCCGTTAATCAAATGACAACTCATGGCTATGGCTAGGAAACTTAACCATCTTTGATTCAACGAGCTAGTCAAGTAGAGGCATAGTAGTGACACTCTATTTGTCTATGTTTCCACACATGTACTAAGTTTCCTGTTAATATAATTTTAGCATGAATAATAAACATTTATCATTAAATAAGGAAATAAATAATAACTCTATTATTGCCTCTAGGGCATATTTCCTTCATTATTATCATGAGAACTAAAAGGACACGTTTTTACAAACCAATCATTTTTAGCACGCATCTTAGCAGTTCTTTCTTTGCACTCATCAATGGAAAATCTCATGGACTTGAGAGATTCATTGATATCATGCTTAGGTGGAATAAATCTAAGTTTCAAAGAATCAACATCAAGAGAAATTCTATCCATGTTCCTGGCCAAGTCATTAATCTTGAGAAATGTTGCTTCAATCAAAGTATTAAATTTCTTTTGCGAACACATAAATTCTTTTACACTATTCTCAAAACCAGAGGGAATCTTATTAAAATTTCCATAAGAATTGTTGAAGGAATTATCGTAATTATTAGACGAATGACTAGGAAACGACCTAGGATTAAAACTGCCTCTATACGCGTTGTTACCAAAATTGTTCCTACCAACAAAATTCACATCCATAGATTCATTGTTATTCTCAATCAAAGTGGACAAAGACATATCATTAGGATCAGAAGAAGCTCTCTTATTAGCAAATAATTTCATAAGTTCATCCGTCGTTCCACTCAAAACATTAATCTCTTCAATCGCATGCACTTTTTTACTAATGGATCTTTCGGTGTGCCATTGAGAATAATTAACCATGATATTATCTAGGATCTTAGTAGCCTCCCCTAAAGTAATTTCCATAAAAGTACCCCCCGTCGCGGCTGAATCTAAAACATTTCTAGAAGCAAAATTCAATCGGACATATTTTTTTTATACAATCATCCACAAATTCACACCATGTGTAGGGCAATTTCGTATCATCAATTTCATCCTCTTCCAAGATTGTGCAACATGCTCATGATCAAGTTGCTTAAAATTCATAATATCATTCGTAAGGGAGATGATCTTAGCGGGAGGAAAATACTTAGATATGAAAGCATCTTTACACTTATTCCAAGAATCAATACTATTTTTGGGCAAAGATGAAAACCAAGTTTTAGCACAATCTCTAAGTGAAAACGGAAATATCTTAAATTTAACAATATCATTATCCACATCTTTCTTCTTTTGCAGATCTCACAAATCAACGAAATTGTTTAGATGGGATGCGGCATCTTCACTAGGAAGGCCAGAAAATTGAATTTTCATAACAAGATTCAACAAAGCGGCATTAATTTCACAAGATTTAGCATTTGTAGTGGGAGCAATCACAGTGCTAATAAAATAATTGTTGTTTGTGTTGGAAAAGTCACACAATTTAGTATTATCTTAAGCCATCGAGACAAAGCAAGCAATCCAACACACGAGAACACAAAAAGCAAGCAAAGAAGACGAACGAAAGAGGGTGAAGAAAAGGCAAATGTTTTTCAAAATCATTTTAGAGGTGGGGACAGGAAAACGAGAGGCAAATGGAAAATAATGTAATGCAAGAGATGAGAGTTTATTATGGGTACTTTGTATGTCTTGACTTGGCGTAGATCTCCCCGACAATGGCGCCAGAAATTCTTCTTGCTTCCTCTTGAGCTTGCGTTAGGTTTTCTCTTGAAGAGGAAAGGGTGATGCAACCAAGTAGAGTAAGTATTCCCCTCAGTTTGAGAACCAAAAGGTATCAATCCAATAGGAGACAATGTGCAAGTCACCAAATACCTGCACAAAGAATCAACAAACTTTCACCCAATGTGATATAGGGGTTGTAAATCCCTTCACGGTTACTTGCAAAAGTGAGATCTGATAGAGATAGATAAAATGTAAAGTAATTATTTTTGGTATTTTTGGTTTATAGATCGGAAAGTAAAATATTTCCAATTAAGGGACCGGCGATAGAAATTGGCAAAGTAAAGGGAAAATAATATCATGTAAAATTGACCCGGGGGCCATATGTTTCACTAGTGGCTTGTCTCAAGATAGCAAATATTATGGTGGGTGAACAAATTACTACCGAGCAATTGATAGAAGAGCGCATAATTATGAAGATATCTAAGCGATGATCATGAATATAGGCATCACGTTTGTGTCAAGTAGACTGAAACGATTCTGCATCTACTACTATTACTCCACACATCGACCGCTATCCAACATGCATCTAGAGTTTTAAGTTCATAAAGAATAGAGTAATGCATTAAGTAAGATGACATGATGTAGAGGAATTAACTCAAGCGATATGATGAAAACCCCATCTTTTTATCCCCGATGACAAGAATATAATATGGGCCTTGCTGCCCCTACTGTCACTGGGAAAGGACACCGCAATATTGAACCCAAAGCTAAGAACTTCTCTCATTACAAGAAAAACCAATCCAGTAGGCTAAATTAAACGAATAATTCGAAGGGACATGAAAATATATCAAATCATGCATATAAGAATTCAGAGAAGACTCAAGTAATATTCATAATTAATCTGATCATAAATCCACAATTCATCATATCTCGGCAAACACACCGCAAAAGAGTATTACATCGAATAGATCTCCAAGAACATCGAGGAGAACATGGTATTGAAAATCAAATAGAGAGAAGAAGCCATCTTGCTACTAGCTATGGACCCGTAGGTCTGTGGTAAACTACTCACGCGTCATTTAAAGGGTAATGGTGTTGATGTAGAAGCCCTCCATGATCGAATCCCCCTCCGGCAGGACACCGGTAAAGGCCCCTAGATGGGAACTCATGGGTACAGAAGGTTGCGGCGGTGGAAAAGTGTTTTCGTGGCTCCCCCTGATGTTTTTGGGGTATAAGAGTATATATAGGCGAGGGAACTAGGTCGGGAGAGCTCTGAGGGGCCCATGAGCTAAGGGGGCGCCCTCCACCCTTGTGGCTGCCTCGTTGAGTCTCCGACTTCAGCTCCAAGTCAGCTGGTTTGCTTCTGGTCCAAGAAAGATCATCGCAAAAGTTTCATTCTGTTTGGACTCTGATTGGTATTCCTTTTTTGTAAAACTGTAAAACAGGTAAAAAGCAGAAACTGGCAATGGGCTCTCGGTTAATAGGTTAGTCCCAAAAATAATATAAAATAGCATATAAATGCATATTAAACATCTAAAACAGATAATATAATAGCATGGAACAATCAACAATTATAGATACGTTGGAGACGTATCACCAAACCATAATTCATATGGTGTCGTCTCAACGGATTTAGACGGTGCCCTGTTTAACATGAATGCAGTTGTCTCTGATGGAAAACCCCAAAACGATAAAGGCAAATCGGTAAGAGACATCATAGAACACACCATATCTAATAAATTACGTTTACAATGTTCGGACACACCATTATGTTGTGGTGTTCCAGGTGGCGTGAGTTGTGAAACAATTCCACATTGTTTTAAATGAAGGCAAAACTTGTAGCTCAAATATTCGCCTCCGCAATCAGATCGTAGAAACTTTATTTTCTTGTTATGATGATTCTCCAATTCACTCTGAAATTCTTTGAACTTTTCAACTGTTTCAGACTTGTGTTTCACCAAGTAGATATACCCATAGCTATTCAAATCATTTGTGAAGGTTAGAAAATAACGATACCCACCGCGTGCCTCAACACTCATCAGACAACATACATCGGTATGTATTATTTCCAATAAGTCATTAGCTCACTCCATTTTCTGGAGAACGGAGTTTTAGTCATCTTATGTGACGCTCCCGATTCAATCATACACTAATCATACACGCAAATGTGTACGATCAAAATCAAGGACTCGCGGGAAGATATCACAACACAACTCTAGACACAAATCAAAATAATACAAGCTTTATATTACAAGCCAGGGGCCTCAAGGGCTCGAATACAAGCTCGATACACAAGAGTCAGCGGAAGCAGCAATATCTGAGTACAGACATAAGGTTAAACAAGAATGCCTTAAGAAGTCTAGCACAAAAGCAACACGATCGAAGAGGCAAGGCCTCCTGCCTAGGACCTCCTAACTACTCCTGGTCTTCGGTGGCCTCCACGTAGTAGCATCCATCGGCGGTGGCATCTGGCTCCAAGGGTCCACCATCTGGGTGCATCAACCGGAAAGAAGAAGGAAGGGGGAAAAAGGTAGAGAAGCAACCGTGAGTACTCATCCAAAGTACTCGCAAGCATCAGATCTATACTAAGTATGCATTGGTATCAAATGGAAGGGTTGTATCTGTCGACTGAATTGCAGAATGCCAAAATAGAGGGGGAAGGCCTAGCCTATCGAAGACTAGCATCTTCAAGAAGCTCCAAGCATCTTGCAGCATGTAGAAGAGTAAAGAATAGCAGTTTAATATGTAACAAGCATGTTGTAGCATCAACGCCCAGAGATCCTTCCTCGACTCACTACGAGAAAGCAATCTCGGAGCCACATACCCAGCACATATCTCAAGTATCCATTTCTAGTTATATAAGATCCGGATACAAGTCTGAACGTCCATTACCGTGGACACGGTACTCGAATATATATCTTCCCTGCAGGGGTGCACCACGTTACCCAACACGCTCGATCACTCTGGCCGGACACACCTTTCTGGGGTCAATGCCCGCCCTCGGAAGATCAACACGTCGCAGCCCTACCTAGGCTCGGCAGAGAGGTCCCCGCCGGTCTACATCCTAAGGGCTCCGGGGTCTTGGGCCCATCGCCCGCAGCACTCCGGGGCGTTGCGTGCAGGGTGAATACCAGCACCGCCTTCGATGGCCAGCACGATCCGACCGTGCCCCACTACTGAACTGGACGTCTTACAAAGCTTTGGCTGATACTGCGACGTCGAGGCCCATATCTATTCTCGCGTGGTGGTTAGTGCGTAAAGGCCAGAGACCAACTCAGATCAAATACCCAAACCTGTTAGTGCATTGGGTGCTCGCAGAAATGAGCAGAGACTCACGATAAGCTGACCCCGTCGCCCCGTCTCATGAACTTATGGCAAGGGCCCAGACTGCCCGGCCGTGCCATGTGGAAAATGTGTGGGTGCTCAACGGGCCCGCCCGACTTTCACATCAACTCGCGGGTGCTCAACGGGCCCGCCCGACTTTCACATCAACTCGCGGGTGCTCAACGGGCCCGCCCGACTTCATCAAAGGTCTCAAGTAAAGTCAAGGTAACTGTGTGTCCATACATCAAGGGGAAAACCCGAGGAACCACCCCAAGTGGATTCCACTCAATGTAATCATCAAGGCGAACGTAAGAGGGACGACCCTCGAGGTTCACACTTGAGGTGTTGAACGACAGAGCCGTATCGGGAATGGTGAAAGAGGAAATCACCCTCGATGACAACGACCGAATAGCTACACTAAAGAATTATCATCAGGAGTGCGTTATGAGGGATCACCCTCTGCACTCGATAGTAGCTCTGTAGAGTCGAGCAACTAAAGGGGCGTGAATTGATGTGAGGGTCGGGCTCTGGTCGTCGATCACGCTGATCGAGTCGTCGATGATGAAGCAGGGGCAACAAGGACAAGGTGGGGGTCACTAATGGATCACTAACCAACCTATACTAAGCAGTTTAGGATAAGCAGGTAGGTAACAATAAGTAGGTACAAAAGCAGGCTATGCATCAGAATAGGAGGAAACAATAACAGTAGCAAAATCTAATGCAAGCATCAGAGTATAGAATGGGCGATATCGGGATCATCAAAAGGGGGGCTTGCCTGGTTGCTCAGACAAGAAGGAGGGTTGTCGTCGACGTAGTCAATCACAGGGGCATCAGCAGCAGTCTCGAGGTCTACCCGAGAGAAGAGAGGGAAGAAACAGTAAGTACACGCAATCATATGCATAACAAGATAATAAGCGGGGCTAGAGGTGTTCTAATGCAGGGTTACACGATACCGGTAAAGGGGGACAACTTCCGGGAAGGTTTTCCCAGTTCCGGACGCCTGATAGACAGATGAACCGGAGGGGAAAAGTTCAACATTTGATATCATTGGGATGTGTGACAAACGAACGGACTGTGTTACCGGATTCGTCTCGTCATTCTAAGCAACTTTCACGTAGAAAAGTTTTTCATCCGAGCAACGGTTTATTTTATATGATTTTTCAAAGTTTTAACAATATTATGGAATTATTATTATTAACAGAAATTCATTATGACATCAACATGATGTCAGGGTGAGGTAAGCAGTTAACTGACCCGCTGACGGGTCAAACTGACCAGTGGGTCCCAATTTTCATACATAGAGGGGCAGACAGAGGTTTATTTTCAAAAAATAGAGTTAATTAACAAATGGGCCCCACATGTTAGTGACCCATTAAACTAACTAATTAAGTTCATTTACAAAAATCATTTTAATTAGTTTAATTACGCGGTGGGGCCCGCATGTCAATGCCATTGGGCTGCCCAGTCAGCAGTTGACTGAGTCAACCCAGTCAACTGGGGCCCGTGGGGCCCGTTCGCAGTGACCCCGGGGGTGGCCCCAGGTCGGCCACGCCGGATGCCGGCGCCGGAGTTGGCTCCGGCGAGCCAAAATGCGGCGGAGGACGCCGGCGAGCCTCAGAATTTCACCACGGTGGCCCAAAACGGGTGTGGCTACTCCCGTTCGAAAGCTAGCGATGTCGCGCGTCGCATGGAGCTATGGGTTGGTCTCGGGGATGACCGGAACTACGCCGGCGAGCAGCGGAGGCGGCGACTCGTACGGGTGGATGACTGAGACGGCGGAGCAGTGTGCTACAGAGCAAAAGGAGAGGCTGGGCAGGCTCTACGCGCGCGGGCGAGCTAAACGGGCACTGGAGCGGGACCATTTGCACTACAAGAAATATGTCAACTTATGACCACCACTATTGGTCACTGAAAAGTCACAAATTTCCATTTATGACCTTTTTGTGACCAAAAACAGAAGGTCAAAAGCTGGCCGTCGTAAACTGACTATAGCGACCTTTCTTCTGGAATGGTCAAAGAAGTTTACGACCAATATATTCCTACTGTGGCGTTTTGGTCACTAGCAACCTCCCCAGGCCACGTAGGCATCCAGCGTGGCAAGCTGATGTGGCACAAGATTCAGCCCGGTCCGATTTGGTGTTCTACATGGGCCGAGCCCATTAATTCGGCCTTTTTACCGTATATTTTCTCTATTAATTTTCTCTAGCTACATGGGCCTAGCCCAACAATTTGGCCTTTTTATTTTATGGGTCATGGCCTTTTTGTACAACAGTTTTAGTTTTTTTTATAAAATGGGTCCACTAGTCAAACAAATCCCACTTGTCAGGTTCTGATAAGTGGGTCCTAGCTATTAGGCCCAGATTCCTCATATTTCAGTTTGACAATAAGAAAATAACCAGTAGTTAAATTGACATGCAAAAAACACACAAGATACTTCAAATAACAATAGCCAGATTCAATACAAGCTCTACAAATGACACGTCCTACAAGCTGTAGCATATACAAGCTTATTTACAAGCTCTACAAATGACACGTCCTACAAGCTGTAGCATTTACAAGTTCTACAAGTTACACGTAATACAAGCTTAGTTGATACAAGCTCTACAACTATGGGAATCAATTACAAGCTCTACAAGTGTTTTTCTTCTTCTACACGTAGCTCCTTCAATAGCGATCAAATGCCGGACTCACTGGAGAGTCAGGACTGGGCCTTCCACGGACGCCCTGTTACATGAATCAGCTGATAAAAATTAGAAAAACTGGAGACAATATATTATGAACATTCCATTCAAAAAAGGAGTAAAGGACATTCTTTGTTTCATCATGTTACAAAGGAGCAGCACAAACCACAACTTTACTCGACACACATACACATACACACATGAATATTAAGCTTAGTTCTAGCAACTATATCATGGTTTAACAGCTGGCCTCAGCATCATCAAACCACCATGCTTATGATCATAATCTAAGCATATCATCAAACAAAACCTACAGAGATAAAGATCACAGCACATCAAGCCACAGGCGCACCAACGCTGGCATGAGATTCAACGCAACAGCAATGGGGCTACCACAACAGCATGAAAAACCTAAGCATACAAGAGAAAATAGATAGTTGGTGCTGGAGGGACTCGTGAATTACCTCAATGGCATACTTGATGGGTGATGATGGTCCTTCTCAAGTAGTTGTCGTCCATAGTTAAGAGGTTTCATACATCTGTCTACAACAATCAGCAAACCAGAAATCAGAACGAATACTTCAATCTCATAAGAAGTTTAAAAAAGACTATAACAGGACAGAAATATGTGGACTACTTCTAAAATGGTACATATAGCACATGCCCAAACAAATATGTGATTTCAAGGTCCCACTGAATATTACAGCAGTTAACAACAAGTGAAATTATTGTGATGTGCAAAATTTACAGTAAATACTCCACTGAATATTACTGAAACTTAACAGAAGTTAACTAAGCTTTTTTAGTTCCAGAATATACAAGTAAGAAAATAAGCTTGCAAGCAAGTTTATGTAAGTAATGCACACTGGAGTACAATACTTCTATGGATTTCTGCAAATAATTCATGATTTTCTAACTAATCCAAGATGTCCATTTAATTTAACTGGAAAAGTAAGTTAAATCTTGCTGAATCTTGTTAAATACTCCAAGCAAAATTACTCCACACATGTACAGTTCAACCTTGTTAAATACTCTAAGCAAAATTACTGGATTACTGGAGTACTACAAGTTAAATGTGTTGCACATGTCTCAAGGAACCAGCAGCGCTGCTTGCCCCCTTGGTCCACCTCCTTGCTGTGCAGGAGGACCGAGACTCGGATGCAGACAATACGAAACAATACATTACAAAACAATACAAAAGTAGGAAGCCAAACATCTAAGCAAACATGATTGGCAGGAATGCAGCATCATGCATGTGCCGACTGCCCCGCAGGCAACCCTACTACAATGACAGGGCTTCGGTAAAGGGACATTGCTGGTAACTCATCACAAAGTTCTGATGAAGTAAACCCCAGAAATAAAAGCTCGAGGATGGATGGGCAAAAGGTCATGGGCTTCAATAATCATGCTAGCCTTTTCAGATGGTTTAAAGTAGGGAAAGGCAGAAACTGGTAAGTTTTCCTGGAGGAGAACTGACATTATTTTCTAGCCCATACCCAAACAAGAAATGTACAAAATATACTAGCGGCAATCTTATCACCATTAATAGTACAATAAACTTAGATCTTATAGATCAAATTGAACACTATATATGCAGAATATTTACAGCTAAGATTTATCTTTGGACTGTATTTGGACACTAAATATGCAGAATATTTTAGATTACCAACAATAAAAGTTCATGACTGTCAACTAGGAATGTACAGTTTCTGGCAATCAGTTAAAACAAAGGGAAGAATCTATATATCACATTCAAGGAACTAAGTTGATATTATCAGCATCCAAAATCCTTTGAAAAGCCTACATGTGAAACTAGAAGAAGCACAGCGGCCCGATGTGCCTAGGGGTCAGGGAGGAGGACGATGAGAGAGCGCAGCGGCATCCATGGCGTCAGAGCCAAACAGGCCTCCATGGCCACAGTCAACTCCCTCTTCTACCGCTTTCAACAAGAACTTGTGATCCCTGTAATGTACCACTGTTAAATAAAGCAACACATAAGCATATGGAAGAAAGCCTTTTGAGTAGCTCTCCAATTACATAGAACAACAAATGTAGCAAAGGGCCCTGCGATGGTCAGATATGCCTTGCCTTGTTGTGTGGTGAGTAAGAACTAGAGAGAGGAAATGGTAATTAGTACCTTCCTGATGCCCGTGAAACGCAGAAGCAACTGCGATAGTCCCATCCGTGGTCTCCACAACTGCAAAAGAACGAAGAAGATGGTTACCGAGGCACCCAAGTTACTTCATAATCTGCACAGGATTTACCCAAAATGTAGCGCCTATGTAGAAGAAACTATGAAATGTGTAGAAGAATCATCACATGAACAAACAAACAAGACCCCCATGAACTTGGAAGGCTGTGAACACTAGCAGGACACACGACAGACCTTGGAAGACTGACTGCGTGTAACCTGTGAAGAATACAAATAACACAGGGGCATAATACCAATCCTACACACTTCACTTCTATGCTGGTAGGAATAGGATAGCATACAAGAATTAGTACATCCTGAATCACGATTGGATGTGACAGAGATGCAAAAAATATATAGAGTAGTTGATTCCTAAGCATGATAACATATAAACATGTCAAGGCACACTGTCAGTTACTATGACTGACATTTTTGTCAACAGACGCTACAAACAAGTCACGTGTTGGTCACACATTAGCACACGAAGCTACCAACCGAACGAATCTTTTGCTTCTAGAAACACTCTGTTCATCACAAGATATAGAATGCAGTATAGAACTCTGTTCAGCACAAACCACATTGTACAATCTTTTAACTTTGTTCAGCAAAAAATAGAGAGTATAGTCTACAACTCTGTTCAGGTAAAACTACAGAGTACTAAACTCTACACCAGTATCGACCCTGTCGGCTGTTCCTTGCTCTGAAACTCTGAAACTCTGTCACTTCTATGCTAGTACAATAAAGTAGTACTCCACAACGTCCGTACTCGATCGGTACTGCTGTATGATGGCCAAGTACCCCAACGAATGCAAAATGCAACCTGTTCCGACTACACAAAGTTCAGCTACACTAGTAGGCACTTGACACCCACCAACTATGTCTGTAAGCCTTGCTCTACAGTTCAATTGAAACTAACTCACGTGCGCAAGAAACAAAAATACCTTGCATGTATTTATGCGTTGGCCTCAGGGGACTGCAACTACGCAAAGACGAGGAGGGTGTCAACCGTTGCTGCACTGGAGGCATCATCAAGAAATAGCATCCAGCTCCTAACCTACGGAAGAGATCCATCGAGCACTAACCAACTCTTGACCTCAACATCACTATCTAGTGCATATCACGAACAGATCTGACGCGGAAAGGTGGGAGGGAGATGGATCTCATCTATTACCTGGGAGAGACGCCCGCTGCCAGTCGCCAGTCACGGTCGCAGTCGCCGGAGCCGTGGGAGCCGATGGCGCTGTCCCGTCCTGGTGGACGGAGACCCTAGACAGGCCACACGCACGCCGGATCCGGCCAGATTGATGGAGCGCCGTGCTCGTCGGCGAGCAAGACAGCCGTGGTTGCTGGGCGGCGACGCTTCTATCTCCAGCGAAGTCGAGGTGGGCGGTGGAGAGCAGGGCCGATCGAGATCACAGAGGGAGGGAGAGGGTTGGGGTGGCGGGCGTGGGTTCGTGGGGGCTGAGGGGGTGAGGGAGATGGATCCATGAGGTCCGCTGCCATGGCTTTCCGATCCGCACGACCGTCGCTGTGGTTTTGGATCTACGGGAAGGCGAGGGAATGGCGATGGCGGTGGCGGCGTATGGATCTGGGAGAGAGAGGAAGCGAAGTCGTGCGGGGGACAAGTGGTCTGTGGGGGACGAGTGGTGTGCGGGGGAGAGTGGGTGGGTGTGGGTGGGTGAGAGGGTGGATGTTGGATCCATCCGCCATGGACGACTCAGATTTCATAGAGCGGGGCGATCCGCGTGAGAGATCCTGATTGGTTCGATATTTTTGTCATTAAAATAGTTTCTAAGTGCTAAAACATAGTAAAATGTGAAGCAACTGCCCGTATTATTTTGCAAAATGGCACCACTAAAATTTTCACTCAAATTATACCACATTTTATGAATGATCATCAACATTAATGCATTTCCAATCTTTCTACCTATTTTTGGCCATTTAAATGGCTTCCTTCCGAATCAGCTGGGACTGGGTCAAATTCGAACTACACCTACTTCATATCTTGCTCGTTATTTTTTACATAAATCATTTTAAGATACACAAGTATATATTTCATCAGAGGTGCGCCAATAGTTTTGCAAGATTCCACACACAGATACAAATGGTCAAGCCCGCCGTTTTGACCGCATTTTGAAACGGGCATAAAGAATTCAACAAAAATCAGAAAATTGGAAAACCTTCGCATTGTGTCATTATATGTGACCAAGTTTCCAGGAAAAATAATAAACTTGTAATACGGTAATTATTTAAAAAAAGTGTTCTCAGAAATGAGCTATCAAGTGTGAAGATTCATGGCTTTCAAGCCAAATGATCAATCTTATGGCCACATTCATGGCATAGTTTGTTCAAATGATCTCATATTGTGCACAAGGGTGCATATTGGAATTCCCAACAATGTTGCCTAAGGAAGTTTTCATTTTCTTTGCACGGAAAATTCATTTTTCATTTTCCGAGTTCCCGAAATGAGGTTTTTTGTGAAGGAACTACCAAATAATTGTTGCACAAATGGACCAAATCAATTTTATAAAATACTAGGCCATATATAATGCACAATTGACAAAATGGTTGGGTGAAAAAAGTTTTGATCCACCTCTGATGAAAAAGACAAATTGTCGTCGATTCAGGTGGAAACTGGTCAAATTTGAACTGTAGCTGCCTCATAGTTTGCTCTTTATTTTTTCCAAAAATCATTTCTAGGTACATAAGTATCTATTTAATCATAGAAACACCAAAAAAATTGCAAGATTCAGCCACTAGCTAGGAACGGTCAAGCCCGCCGTTTTGACCGCATTTTGAAACGGGCATAAAGAATTAAAAAAAATCAAAAAACTGGAAAACCTTCGCATTGTGTCATTATATGTGACCAAGTTTCCAGGAAAAATAATAAACTTCTAATACGGTAATTATTTTAAAAAAATGTTCTCAGAAATGAGCTATCAAGTGTGAAGATTCATGGCTTTCAAGCCAAATGATCAATCTTACGGCCACATTCATGGCATAGTTTGTTCAAATGATCTCATATTGTGCACAAGGGTGCATATTGGAATTCCAAACAATGTTGCCTAAGGAAGTTTTCATTTTTTTTGCACGGAAAATTCATTTTTCATTTCCCGAGTTCCCGAAATGAGGTTTTTTTGTGAAGGAACTACCAAATAATTGTTGCACAAATGGACCAAATCAATTTTATAAAATACTAGGCCATATATAATGCACAATTGACAAAATGGTTGGGTGAAAAAAGTTTTGATCCACCTCTGATGAAAAAGACAAATTGTCGTCGATTTAGGTGGAAACTGGTCAAATTTGAAGTGTAGCTGCCTCATAGTTTGCTCTTTATTTTTTCCAAAAATCATTTCTAGGTACATAAGTATCTATTTAATCATAGAAACACCAAAAAAATTCCAAGATTCAACCACTAGCTAGGAACGGTCAAGCCCGCCGTTTTGACCGCATTTTGAAACGGGCATAAAGAATTAAAAAAATCAAAAAACTGGAAAACCTTCGCATTGTGTCATTATATGTGACCAAGTTTCCAGGAAAAATAATAAACTTGTAATACGGTAATTATTTAAAAAAAGTGTTCTCAGAAATGAGCTATCAAGTGTGAAGATTCATGGCTTTCAAGCCAAATGATCAATCTTATGGCTACATTCATGGCATAGTTTGTTCAAACGATCTCATAATGTGCACAAGGGTGCATATTGGAATTCCAAACAATGTTTCCTAAGGAAGTTTTCATTTTCTTTGCACGGAAAATTCATTTTTCATTTTCCGAGTGCCCGAAATGAGGTTTTTTTGTTAAGGAATTACCAAATAATTGTTGCACAAATGGACCAAATCAATTTTATAAAATACTAGGCCATATATAATGCACAATTGACAAAATGGTTGGGTGAAAAAAGTTTTGATCCACCTCTGATGAAAAAGACAAATTGTCGTCGATTCAGTTGGAAACTGGTCAAATTTGAACTGTAGCTACCTCATAGTTTGCTCTTTATTTTTTCCAAAAATCATTTCTAGGTACATAAGTATCTATTTAATCATAGAAACACCAAAAAAATTGCAAGATTCAGCCACTAGCTAGGAACGGTCAAGCCCGCCGTTTTGACCGCATTTTGAAACGGGCATAAAGAATTAAAAAAAATCAAAAAACTGGAAAACCTTCGCATTGTGTCATTATATGTGACCAAGTTTCCAGGAAAAATAATAAACTTCTAATACGGTAATTATTTTAAAAAAATGTTCTCAGAAATGAGCTATCAAGTGTGAAGATTCATGGCTTTCAAGCCAAATGATCAATCTTACGGCCACATTCATGGCATAGTTTGTTCAAATGATCTCATATTGTGCACAAGGGTGCATATTGGAATTCCAAACAATGTTGCCTAAGGAAGTTTTCATTTTTTTGCACGGAAAATTCATTTTTCATTTCCCGAGTTCCCGAAATGAGGTTTTTTTGTGAAGGAACTACCAAATAATTGTTGCACAAATGGACCAAATCAATTTTATAAAATACTAGGCCATATATAATGCACAATTGACAAAATGGTTGGGTGAAAAAAGTTTTGATCCACCTCTGATGAAAAAGACAAATTGTCGTCGATTTAGGTGGAAACTGGTCAAATTTGAAGTGTAGCTGCCTCATAGTTTGCTCTTTATTTTTTCCAAAAATCATTTCTAGGTACATAAGTATCTATTTAATCATAGAAACACCAAAAAAATTCCAAGATTCAACCACTAGCTAGGAACGGTCAAGCCCGCCGTTTTGACCGCATTTTGAAACGGGCATAAAGAATTAAAAAAATCAAAAAACTGGAAAACCTTCGCATTGTGTCATTATATGTGACCAAGTTTCCAGGAAAAATAATAAACTTCTAATACGGTAATTATTTTAAAAAAGTGTTCTCAGAAATGAGCTATCAAGTGTGAAGATTCATGGCTTTCAAGCCAAATGATCAATCTTATGGCTACATTCATGGCATAGTTTGTTCAAACGATCTCATAATGTGCACAAGGGTGCATATTGGAATTCCAAACAATGTTTCCTAAGGAAGTTTTCATTTTCTTTGCACGGAAAATTCATTTTTCATTTTCCGAGTGCCCGAAATGAGGTTTTTTTGTTAAGGAATTACCAAATAATTGTTGCACAAATGGACCAAATCAATTTTATAAAATACTAGGCCATATATAATGCACAATTGACAAAATGGTTGGGTGAAAAAAGTTTTGATCCACCTCTGATGAAAAAGACAAATTGTCGTCGATTCAGTTGGAAACTGGTCAAATTTGAACTGTAGCTGCCTCATAGTTTGCTCTTTATTTTTTCCAAAAATCATTTCTAGGTACATAAGTATCTATTTAATCATAGAAACACCAAAAAAATTCCAAGATTCAACCACCAGCTAGGAACGGTCAAGCCCGCCGTTTTGACCGCATTTTGAAACGGGCATCAAAAATTCAAAAAAAATCAAAAAATTGGAAAACCTTCGCATTGTGTCATTATATGTGACCAAGTTTCCAAGAAAAATAATAAACTTGTAATACGGTAATTATTTTCAAAAAGTGTTCTCAGAAATGAGCTATCAAGTGTGAAGATTCATGGGTTTCAAGCCAAATGATCAATCTTATGGCCACATTCATGGCATAGTTTGTTCGAAAGATCTCATATTGTGCACAAGGGTGCATATTGGAATAGCAAACAATGTTGCCTAAGGAAGTTTTCATTTTCGTTGGACGAAAAAACCATTTTCCATTTTTCGAGTGCCCGAAAGGAGGTTTTTTTGTGAAGGAACTACCAAATAATTGTTGCAAAATTGGACCAAATCATTTTTATAAAATACTAGTCCATATTTAATGCACAATTGACAAAATGGTCTGGTGTAAAAATTTTTGATCCACCTCTCGTGAAAAAGACAAATTTCTGCCGATTCAGTTGGAAGTGGGTCAAATTTGAACTGCAACTGCCTCATAGTTTGCTATTTATTTTTTCCAAAAATCATTTCTAGTTACATAAGGACCTATTTAATCATAAATACATGGTTTGGTGGCGATACGTCGAGGTTTGGGCGGTGGCCGAGGGCCCCAACTCTAGAGCGCGTAAACTCGCATGCCCGCCGCGTGGTCACCGCGTGACCGTGGCGTTGCCATGTATTCTGGGCGGCCTAGGAATGTCTAGTGGGTTGGGCACTCCCCAGGTTGGTGCTAGGAAGAAAATTACAACATAAGATTCTCACGAGGAGACCAATCGATGCTCAAACATGAATTAGCAGCCAAGTGTTTGATTAGCGGTACGGGAAATGTACATGGCTAATGGGCATGAGTTTTGGCTGAGGATGATTAGTTACTAAGAAGACCGTTTTCACAAATTTTCAGCTCAAAAGGAGGAGCCTAGGTGGTACTTGCTTTGCAAACCACCACACTGGACATAAATACGAATGTTGAAACTCGGCTCAAAATAATGAATGGATTGAGCCGGCATTTGGTGGAGGATGGTTATTTGGGCATAGGAAAGCACTGTAGAAAATGGATACTATTTGGACATGCCAAAGTGGTATTTCCTTCACAAACTGTTACTCTGAACAGAATAGGAAAATGAATATTTTTGAATTATTTTTGAAGTAGGCAAGGAAGGTTTTTACATATTTGACGAAGATATGACCCAAAGAATTTATGAGATTTTTCTGGGAATTTTGGGAATGACAGAAATATAGGTTGCTTCACAACCTAGGGCAAAAACTGCCACATGGACATGACACATAGGCAAAACTGATGAGGTGGCGCCTAGTCATAGCAACCCACCACAATTTACAAGGCTATGACCATCTATATTGGTCATTAACAACTAGAAATAAGGTAGCGGACTAGCGCTGTTAGCTTTATGACCATTTCATGTAAGGAAATTATGACCTTTCTAACCAAAATGGTCGCAATGGTTTAGGGTTTGGAGCCCCTCGAACAGCTTTTGACCAATTGGTCTCAAATGGTCATAAATCTATGACCAATTCTTCTAGGGTCACTGACAGAAGGTCATAAGTTGACATATTTCTTGTAGTGTTGGTTGCCAGAAGCTCGTCGGCGATGAGCTCCCGCGGTGATGGGCTCGGGCATGTAAGAGGAGGCAACTACGGGCACGTTGGGGCGAGGAGAAGAGAGTGGGGAGGAAGGAGTGCTCACCGCGGAGCACATAAGAAGGCTCGGTGGCGGTTTAGGAGCTGCAGGGGCGGCACCGGAGACGAAGAAGATCGACGGCAGCTGGAGATGAGGATGAAGGGGATCTGATGCTGCAGCGCCTCCGAGCTCCAGCTGAGGCCACCAGTCGAAGGAGTCGACCCCGGCGGAGCTCACCGGTAGGGTGAGCGAGCGTGGGGCCGCCGGTGGCCGCGACAACGATGGAGGACGGCGGTGATGGCGCTCGGGCGTCGATGGGGAACGAAGGGGAGAGGAAGATGCGGAGTGGGCGAGGGAAGTGAGCGAGCGAGTGCGGGAGAAATATCTCGGGGGCGGCCTCGGTGGAGGCCTTATCCTCATCGTCCTCGACGACGAGGTGGTGCGGCTGGGCGCGTCACTGTCGCGGCCCGGTCGGGGAGCAGTGAAGGGGGAAGGCGACCCGGTGGGTTGGGTGGCGTGGCTGGGCTGGCCCAGGTGGGAGTTAGCCGGGGGGGGGCATGGGCCCCTTTTCCAATTTTTTTTGTTCTTCTGTTTTGCTTTTTCTTTTAAACTTTCTGCTTCCTAATAAGCTTTATTTTATTTTTATTTTTTTATATAAAATATGATGTTAGCACCTAAATCAGTATTTATAATTAGGCTATTTCCGCAGTTAGTTTGAGGTCTAAATAAAATGGTTTAGCATTTTTATAATTTTAAAAGCATTTAATCTATTATTTTAGCCACCGCTTTGATTATTAAAGGGCATTAAACCACTTTATAAAATGTTGGTTCAACACCATAATTGGTCATGGAATAATTTCCACACTTTGAACATTTTTGTTTGTATGTTTGAGAAATTTGAATTTTTGGGCTTTAATTTGAATTTGAGTTTGAATTAAGATTTGGATCAAGCAAGGATTAGCAACAGTAATGTGATGACCTGGCATCATTAGCAATGAATTACTGTAGCTTAATTATCCGGGCGTCACATCTTACCCATGGGGCATTGTTCGCAAGTATCAAATGATTCATGATCAAGTGATTCTAAAAGTCCATCTGCATGGAGTTTCTTCATGCGCTTTACACCAATATGACCTAACGGCAGTTCCACAAGTATGTTGCAGTATCATAACCAACTTTGCATCTCTTGGCATCAATATTATGAATATGAGTATCACTTCGATCGAGATTCAACAAGAATAGACCATTCATCAAAGGTGCATGACCATAAAATATATTACTCATATAAATAGAACAACCGTTATTCTCTGACTTAAATGAATAGCCGTCTCGCATTAAACAAGATCTAGATATAATGTTCATTCTCAACACTATCACCAAATAACAATTATTGAGGTCTAAAACTAATCCCAAAGTTAGCTGTAGAGGTAGCATGCCAATGGCGATCACATATCGACCTTGGAACCATTCCCGATGCGCATCGTCACCTCTTCCTTAGTCAATCTTATTTTATTCCTTAGCTCCTGTTTCGAGTTTCAAATATGAGCAATCAAACCAGTATCAAATACCCAGGCACTACTACAAGCATTAGTAAGGAACACATCAAATATACCTTTGTTCACTTTGCCATCCTTTTTATCTATGAAGTATTTGGGGTAGTTCCGCTTCCATTGACCATTCCCTTTGCAGTAGAAGCACTCAGTTTCAGGCTTGGGTCCATCATTGGGCTTCTTCACGAGAGCGGCAACTTGCTTGCCATTCTTTTTGAAGTTCCCTTCTTTCCCTTGCACTTTTTCTTGAAACTACTGGTCTTGTTAACCATCAACACTCGATGCTCCTTCTTCATTTCTACCTCCGCCGATTTCAGCATCGCGAAGAGCTCGGGAATCATTTTCGCCATCCCTTGCATATTATAGTTTGTCATGAAGCCTTTGTAGCTTGGTGGCATTTACAAAAGAACTCTGTCAATAACATTCTCTACTGGAAGATCAATTCCTAGCTGAATCAAGTGGTTATAATACCCAGATATTTTGAGTATGTGTTCACTGACAGAACTATTCTCCTACATCTTACAACTATAAAATTTGTTGGAGACTTCATATCTCTCAACCCAGGAATTTACTTGGAATATTAAGTTCAGCTCTTGGAGCATCCTCATATGCTCCGTGACGTTAAAAACGTCATTGAAGTCCCGGTTCTAAGCCATAAAGCATGGCACACTGAACCATTGAGTAGTCATCAGATTAAGCCTGCCAGACGCTCATAACATCTGCAGTAACTCCTGCAGCAGGTCTGTCGCCTAGCGGTGCATCAAGGACATAATTCTTGTGTGCAGCAATGAGGATAATCCTCAAGTTATGGACCCAGTCCATGTAGTTGCTACCATCATCTTTCAACTTATCTTTCTCTAGGAAGGCATTAAAATACAAGGAAACGGTAGCAGGGCCATTGATCTACAACATAGATATGCAAAAACTATTAAGATTAAGTTCATGATAAATTTTAGTTCAAATAATCAAATTACTAATGAAATCCTAGTTAAATCAACATCCCTCAAGTTGTCTAAGTGATACATGATCCAAATAAACTAACCCATGTCCGATCATCACGTGAGATGGGGTAGTCTTCAACAGTGAACATTTGTATGTTGATCATATCTACTATGTATGTACATGCTCAGATCGTCAAGTTTAACCCAAGTATTCTGCATGTGCAAAACTAGCTTACACCCGTAGTATGTGACACTACTAGGAAAAGGGCTATAGATGATATGGACACTAATGGCGCATCTGTCGGTGTGGTGCGCCATTAGTATATACTAATGGCGCACCATGTGTTGGTGCACCATTAGTGTCCAAATACTAATGGCGCACCACATCCACGGTGCGCCATTAGTAACAATTTTTTTTATTTTTTTTCAAACTAGTAATGGCGCACCAGGGGATAGTGCGCCATTACTAGTTAAACTACTAATGACGCACCACATCGATAGTGCGCCACTAGTAATTTTTTTCAAAAAAAATTTCAAACTTTTTTATTTTTTTCAAAGTTAGTAATGGCGCACCGTGGGTGTGGTGCGCCATTAGTAGTTAAAACTAGTAATGGCGCACCACACCCACGGTTCGCCATTACTAACAATTTTTTTATTTTTCTTTATTTTTTGTATTTTTTTTCAAAGTTATTAATGGCGCACCGTGGGTGTGGTGCGCCATTACTAGTTTAACTAGTAATGGCGCACCACACCCACGGTGCACCATTACTAATTTTGACCCAAAATTCCCCCGAATGCACCCCCTGGACCGCCTTTTTTAGTTTTAAAAAAATAAAAGAAAATGATGGAAATGTCAAAAAAATAAAGGAAAATAAGTTTTCCATGTGATATGTGGTCTAGTTGTTGGGAAAATTTACAAATATGAATTTCGACTTTATTTGCAAAATCTCTCTAGAATTTGTAAAATGGGCATAACTTTTGCATACTAACTCGGATGAAAAAGTTTTTTATATGAAAAATCATCTACTCGAAAAGTTACATCCGAATTTAACGGGGGGAACCCCGTTAATCATTTTCAAAATCCTCAAAAACCTAACAGAAAAAAGTTACGGGGCTTTCAAGATCTAGAGGAAAAAAAATCAAAAATTTTCAAACTTACTAGTGGCGCACCGTTTGCTAGGTGCGCCACTAGTAACAGAAAAAAAATAGTTTCGAATTTTTTTTCTGGATTTTTTTTTCAAAATATGATACGTAATATGAACCGAAGTTTGAAATAATTTTTCAAAATTTCATCACACTCATGAACATGAACAAAGTCCTAAACATCAACAAGGTTTAATAGGATTGATATGCTAGATATATCAACAAGTGCCTGTGAAGTGAGCTGGTGCTGGGGTTGGATAGAACTCTGAAGTTAAGCGTGCTTGGGCTGGAGTAGTGTGAGGATGGGTGACCTTTCGGTAAGTTTGACCATGGAGTGTGATTTGACATGAGATTAAGCATATTGACCCGAGATTAAGCCATAGTGACCCGAGATTAAGAAAAAAACAAAAAAATTAAAAAAAATTGAAAAAAATTGAAATTTTTTTTGTTACTAATGGCGCACTCCTATTTGGTGCGCCATTACTAAGTGAGAGAGTAATGGTGCACCTCTAGGCATACTAATGGCGCACCAGTAGTGCGCCATTAGTAGGCAAAACTGGTGCGCCATTAGTAGGCCTTTTCCTAGTAGTGTGAACGTAGAGTCTATCACAACCAATCATTACGAGATGCTTCGAAACGACGAACTTTGGCAATGGTGCATACTCAGGGAGAACACTTTTATCTTGAAATTAAGTGAAGGGATCATCTTATAATGCTACCATCGTGCTAAGAAAAATAAGAAGCATAAAGGATAAACATGACATGTAATCAAAATATGTGACATGATATGGCCATCATCGGCTTGTGCTTTTGATCTTCATCTCCAAAGCATCATCATGATATCCATCATCACCGGCTCGACACCTTGATCTCCATCATAGCGTCGGGGTTGTCTCGCCAACTACTGCTTCTAAAACAATTGCTAATGCATAGCAATAAAGTAAAGCAATTACATGGCGCTTAGTGATTGACACGCGGATCACACAATAATTAAAGACATCCCTAAGGCTCCTGCCAGTTGTTGTACTCATCGACATGCAAGTCGTGAACTTATTACAAAACATGACCATGTCATACATCAACATATATCACATCATATATTGACCATATCACATCACAACATGCCCTAGAAAAACAAGTTAGACGTCCTCTACTTTGTTGTTGCAAGTTTTACGTGGCTGCTATGGGCAACTAGCAAGAATCGTTCTTACCTACGCAAAAATCACAACGGTGATTATCAAGTTTTTTGTTTTAACCCTCTTCAAGGACCGGGCTTAGTGAAATTCGATTCAACTAAAGTAGGATAAATAGACACCCGCCAACCACCTTTATGCAAAACAAGTCGCATGTCAGTCGGTGGAACCGGTCTCATGTGCGTGGGCATGTAAGGTTGGTCCAGGCTGCTTCATCCCATAATACTGCCGAATCAAAATAAGACGTTGGTGGTAAGCAGTATGCACATCACCGCCCATAACTCTTTTGTGTTCTACTCGTGCATATCAGCTATGCATAGACCTGGCTCATGATGCCACTGTTGGGGAACGTTGCATGGAAAGCAATAAAATTCTACGCACACGCAAGATCTATCCATGGAGATGCATAGCTACGAGAGGGGAGAGTGTGTCTACGTACCCTTGTAGTCATACACCTTCACGATCCGTCCCGATCAAGTACTTACGGCACCTCCGTGTTCAGCACATGTTCAACTCGATGACGTCCTTGCCTTCTTGATCCAGCAAGATGGGTGAAGTAGTAGATGAGTTCTGGCAGTACGACGGCGTGGTGACGGTGGTGGTGGAACTATCTCCGCAAGGCTTCGCCGAGCACTACAAAAATTATGACCGAGGACGAACTAGAGGGAGTGAGGTGCTGCACACGGCTTGGGGATCATGGTGTGTGTTCTCCTCTCCATCCTCACATATATACAAGTGGAGGGGGAGGGAAGGCAACCCTAGTGGCACCCCAAGGAGGCCGGTGGATGAGATAGGCACCTCCCCCTTTTCTTATTTAGGGGTGGATGAGATAGCAGGAGAGGGGGCGACGGCTGCCCTGCCTTGGCGCCCCCTTTCCTTCCTTGGCTCGTGGCCAGGGGAGGTGGAGTGCACCCATCCCCTTAGTGGGATGGTGCGTCTACCTCCTTTGGCCAATGAGACCCACCAAGTGGCGGTGGCCTCCCGAAACGACTTTCAGTACTCCGATAAAACCTGGTACATTCCAAAACTTTTCCGGTGACCAAATAGCATCATCCTATATACCAATCTTTACCTCCGAACCATTCCGGAGCTCCTCGTCATGTCCTTGATCTCATGCGGGACTCCGAACACATTCGTCACCAACTCACGTAACTCATGTAATACCATATCGTTAACGAACATTAAGAGTGCAGACCCTATGATACGTCCATTTTGCATCATGCTTTTATATTTATATTTTCTAAATTATCGGCTATTATCTATTATATACTTAAAATGATAGAAAAGGAACGGTAGGGATTTACCAGTCTAAAGTGATGATATTTGAACGGTTGGGATTAAATGATATAAAGAGTTACGCACAACAATAGTCATGTACAGATTAAACAGATCTCGGTCACGTACGATTGAATAACCTGACTATATGGTAGTATTAAAAAAGAGTCATGAGCAGATCGTGCATGTACCAAGACGAGTATATTAACCCTCAAAAAAAAGACGAGTATATTAAAAAAAAAGCATGCATGGAGCTATAATGTCTATCACGTATATTACCTACAAGGAAGGAAAAAGCAGTCCTACCCTGCTAAGATACGTACAATGAATACGAATTCAAGATCGACGCATATCCTTAAGAAATCATGAATACTGCCATCTGGAATCTATCTACTATATTATTAAAATAGAACACAAACGAGAAACCATGTTAATCCACATAGGTTAAAAATATATAAACCATCGATTTAGATTGTAATGGTTGTGATTGAAGATATAGAAGTTACATACAACAACAACGTGTACAATTTTTAACATCTGACACGTATGAGAGATGCCAAAGTTGACGAGAAAAATGCTAGATATATTTGAAAAGAAATGAGTCTTTTGTCACCTGGATAGAGACGTTATCGCTGATGAAAATAAGTCCAACATGGACGTAGAAAAGGAGATCACTTATACACACATTACAATAAAGAACGGTTCAGATCAATATGAAAAAAAATACGCTAACCGGAGATACCTATTAGGAGAACAGGAAGGAGACATAACGATTTTCTCCAGGAGTCCTGTGTAGGAACGTTGGTCCAATTTTTTTAAAATTAGCAACACCAAGGTCAGCCTGAAGCGACGCCATCATGCCTGCCCATGCTTCTCCACGATGCTGCACCATGCACGGTACATCAGCATCGCCACCAGGACATGTCCGCTGTAGTTGTCCGATAGGTCCGACGAGGCGCAGTGAGGCGGGTGCCCAGAGCACGCACACCAAAGGTGGTTTGATGATGAGGTCGGCAATCTCAGTGGCTGGACTGGCTGTAGCTGAAGACACTAGCTCTCGGGGGCAGCAACAGCTCCGGTTGCTAGCCAGTCGTCGAGTGTGGTAGAGGAAAACTGGGCAGTTTATTCCAGTGCTGAATCTAGAATACATGCGCTGGTCGGCAAGAGAGAAAGATGATACGAACATACTGAATGCGTAGAAGAGTATGAAGAAAAGTAGAAGAGAGAAAAATATAAAAATTAGTATTGAATCATATGGTTTTACATTGCAGGATGTTGATCTTTATCAATTATCACATTGATATTTATGCAAAGAATAATAAAATTAAATCCAGACGTCTTGCAAATTAAAATGCTATCATTATTTTACATAATTAAAATCATATATCATGCAACGTCAAGAGTAAGTGCAATAACATTTCGTCACACGGGACAATACTAGCGAACAAACCAATTACAAATTTAACTATATGATGTGAGTGAATGGTAGAGTAATTTAACAAAACGAGGACCAATTCATGCACAATATATAATTTATCATTTTATTATGGTTATACTATTAAATGAAAATGAATCGGGCACTATCAAAAGTAATAAGCTCCGACGAGCAACACTGAGAGAATATCGTAGCAACGTGTGCACCATCCACCGAATTACATTTATTTATTTCCTCCCGCAAAAAAATTACATTTATTTAGATGCACATGGAGGCAAATATATGGATCCGTGGATATATGTCATTGTACTAATAAAAAAGACAAGTATAATGGGGCAGATAATATCACAGATAATAAGGTACATCTACATGTCATCAACATTCAGATTTCTACGGGGAGATCATACAAATATATTGGGTGCAAGGTTAGAAAATCTGGAATCCAAATGTTTACAAACAATTTCATACAAATGATGGAAAACTTTCTACCAACGTTAATCATGTTTTCTAAAAAATACTCATTGTTTTCTATAATATTTCATAAATAAATACTAATGTGGTGACAAATTAAATAAAAGAAGATAGCAGGATAAATAATATGAAAATTAAAACTATATATATATAGCAAGTCTAGCCGCGCAAATGCGGGGGTAGCCCCGCTAGTTACACATTATAGCACAATACTTATGCCTTTTCTCTGTTATTTTACAAGGTTTACATGAAGAGGAAGAATGACGGCAGCTGGAATTCTGGGCTGGAAAAGGAGCAAGTATTAGAGACCTATTCTGCACAACTCCAAAAGTTTTGAAACTTCACGGAGAATTATTTTGGAATATATAAAAAATATTGGGTGAAGAAAGCACCTGAGGGGATCCACTAGGCAGCCACAAGGGTGGGGGCGCGCCTCCCTACATTGCGGGCCACCTAGCAGGCCCCCGATGCCCATCTTATGCTATATGGTGTGTTTTGAGATGGAAAAAATCATAAGGAAGCTTTCTGGACGAAGATCCACCGTCTCAAGGAGGAACCTGGGCAGAACCAATCTAGGGCTCCGGGAGGGGGAAATCGATGCCATTGTCATCAGGAAAGAGCAACTCATCGAGAGGGGGTTAATCTCCATCAACATCTTCAGGAGCACCACCTCGTCTCAAACCCTAGTTCATCTCTTGTATCCAATCTCTGTGTCAAAACCTCAGATTGGTACCTGTGGGTTGCTAGTAGTGTTGATTACTCCTTGTAGTTGCTGCTAGTTGGCTTATCCGATGGAAGATCATATATTTAGATCCTTAATGATAATTAATACTGCTATGATTATGAACATGAATATGCTTTGTGAGTAGTTACGTTTGTTTCTAAGGACATGGAAGAAGCCTTGTTTTAAGTAATCATGTGAATTTGGTATTCGTTCGATATTTTGGTGAGAAATATGTTGTCTTTCGTCTAGTGGTGTCATGTGAACGTCGACTACATGACACTTCACCATGATTTGGGCCTAGGGGAAGCCATTGTGAAGTAATAACACTACTAGGGAAAACCTTATACACAGAACTTTAGCAGTAGCAGACGATAAAAAGGGCACTAGTGCTAGCAGTAGCGCCTGTAGGAAACGGGCGCTAAAGATAAAAATGTAGCAGTAGCGCGTGACTCCGTAAAAGTGCGACAACTAATATTCCCATTATTAGGCCGATAGGCTACACATAGTAGTAGCGGTCTTGTAAAAAGTGCGCTACCGCTAGGATCTATGTAGCAGCGCATTTTCTATGAAAAGTGCTACTGCTAATGGAAATAAAATAAAATGAAATACAAGTAGGAAAGTAAATGAAAATGAAAGAAATAGAAAAAGGAGAAAGGGAAAAAATAAAATGTAAAGAAAAATAAATGAAAAAGGGAAAAAAGGAGAAAGACATAGCATTAGCGTTTGTTCATAAGAGGCGCTATAGATAATATAGCAGAAGCGCGTTTCCTAGAACCCCGCTATAGAAACCGAAAAATAAATAAGGAAATAAAAGGAAATTACATAGCTATAGCAGTAGCATGTTTGTAAAAATCGCTATAGCTATCTTAGCAAAACGCGCTACCGCTAAGTTTGACTTAACCCTAAAACGGTTTCCCCCCGGCCACCACTTCTCCCCCAAATCCCTTGCCCCAATTCACCAACATCTCCCCAATTCGCCGTCGCCCCACTTCGACGCCGTCTCCTGCCGACGTCGACGCCCCCGGAGCCACCAGACCCGCGCGCCGTCGACACTAGCGGAGACGCCCCCAACGCCACTAGAGCCACGTGGCCTCATCAACGCCACCGGATCCGCCGTCAACGCCACCGGAGCCTCCCTCGCCACAACTGCCTCTGTCGCCGTCACCTTAGACGCCCCTTCCTCCCTTGCCACCACAGGAGTCATCCTCTGTAAGCCCCCAACCCTCCTCTCTCTCTCTCTCATGCATATCACAAACACTGGACAGAAAACTAGCTAGCTAGGTTAACTAGTTTAATTAGGTTAACTATCTAGGTTAGTGCAAAAATTTAGATAGGGCTTTGACAGAGAACTAGTTAGGTTAACTATTTTAATTAGGTTAATTATCTAGGTTAGTGCAAAAATTTAGATAGGGCTTTGAGAGAAAACTAGTTAGGTTAACTAGTTTAATTAGGTTAATTATCTAGGCTAGTGCACAAATTTATTTAGGGCTTTGACAGAGAACTAGCTAGGTTAACTAGTTTAATTAGGTTAGTTATCTTGGTAAACTAGGTTAACTAACTAGGTTAAATAGCTAGGTTAATTAGGTTCATTAGGTTAACAATCTAGGTTAAGTAGGTTGGCTAGGTTAGAGCAAAAATTTATTTTAGAGCATTAGGTCAGAAGGGTTAGAGGAATGGAGTTCCTTTGCAATATAATTGGGTTCTGTCCTAGGCAGAGAAGGGTTAGAGAAAATAATGTGTGTGTGTGTGTGAGAGAGAGAGAGAGAGGAATAGCTAGATCAACATAATTTGGGTTCTGTCCTAGGCATAGATGTGTTTAGTGAGGTCATTTTGCAAAGGTTTTTGATTTTTGAAAATACCATTATTTTTCAAGGAAAAGAATTTAGGCAAGTTTTATTTTAAAGATGATCCCTTCCAAGACTTTTATTGTTGATTATATCTTTTCATTGAAGTGGTCATGTTATATCTTTTCATTAAAGTGGTTCGATTGTGCCCAAGTGGCCTTTTGTTGTTTCCAGGGGAATTAAGCCGAGTGGCCTATGTTTTGCCAGAATGTTGATTCATTTCCGTTCCGACAAATTTCAGGTGCTCGATTTGTCCAGTTTTTAGAAAAGGTCATGCCGAAATTTTCCCTGAATTTCAGGATGACTTGTGCTACAAACTAGGACATATGAAGTGCCCGGGATTTGCCGCACCGGGAAGGAATCAACGTTCCTGCAAAACATAGGCATTTTTATGTCATTATTCATTTTATTAGGTTTAGAATTAATTGACTAGGTTTAATAGTAGGAAACATGGCTAGCAATGATGAAGGACAAGGTTCTGGTGATTGCGACAATGTCTACCTGGCAGCACATGAATATTTGAGCCTTGCCAACAACCAACTGTTGTTGTTCCTGGACCCACCTGTCTCATCCGAGACCGACATTGAGACCGGCGCCGAGACTGGCGTTGAGACCCAGATCTTTACCGAGACCGGTGCTGAGAAAGGAAAAGCCATAGAACCGAAATCGAATAGGAGATGTCGACGCCTAAACCAGCTCTTCACTACTAGACTAGTGGTCACAGACGTGGATGACGACAATTTTGAGCCAAAACTGCCTGTGGAAGCGCGCTCCTGCTATGGCAATCAGATAGGCTGCATCGTATGGGCGTGCGCCACCATCAGTGATGAGAAACTAAAGAAGAGGCCAAATATGAAGAAATCCATCCTAACCCTGTTGCACCAGATATTCTTGTTCCCGGGCTCGGATGAAATCCAATATAAAGATCCACAGAAAGACCCGACAATGAAGCGGATAAAAAAATGCGCCATGACCAAGTGTAGTGACGCATTGGCTTCCTGGAAAGGAAGGGTGAAACGCGCCATCGACAAAAAGGAACCCTAGTCCGAGACTGTGAAAGAAAATCCGACAATCACGTTAGAGCAGTTTGAACTATTCAGGGCGGCTGGCGATGCCGAAGATGCCAAAAAAGTCAAAGTACATGAAGGGACTTCAACCAAGGAACATGGGGCACCACCACCTCGTAAGCCGTGGTTATGTGGGGAAGAGGTCCATATGGGCCAAGGAGGACGCAGAATGTGAAAGTCTGGGCATCCCAGACCCCTTGGCGAAGTTCACCGTCCTGCATGAGTATGACGTCCTCAGGGCCCGGTACCGTTGGTACCCAGTCAAGAAGGTTTTCAAGATGGACCCGGTCACAACGGAGTTCAAGAGACTACTGGTAATTTTAGTTTCTGATCAATTCGACTGCATGTTTAGTCATATTTGTAAACGATCCTTGTTCCTTTTGTAGAGAGAGCATTACAGGATTGAGGTTGAAAGTGACTCGCTGTCTGAGGCATTGACGAGGCCCAAGTGGGACACCCAATTGAACCGGGCATTGAACATATTGAAACAACTCCCAGTGGACACTCGGCCGTCGTATGGACGCGTGCACGGTGTTGGAGACGGCGCCACGTGGAAGAAGTACTACGCTGAGACCACAGAGGAGAGAAAGGAAATACGGAGTTTAACTAGAGAAAGCGTCGACAAGAAGGTTGAGATTATGGTTGATAAGAATTCAGCTAAGACAGTCGCAACAGTGGTAGCTACCATAAAATGGGAGCTCATAGTCTTGGTTTCAGCTATCATCGGTTGGAGCAGGCATAATCCAGAAAATGTTGCAGCGGACTTTCCTCTTGACGACTTCTTCGGGCGCAGCTCGACTAGGGTTGCACCAGCACCTGCACCAGTACCTGCTCCTGCAACGGCTCCCACACCTGCTTCATCTTTGGCTGAGCTCAAAGCCCTCACCGTACCTGTCACATCGGCCCTCTTCAATAAATGTATAATATCCCGTTTCCGTTGCCTTTCGGATGTCTCACATCACAGACATGTCTTTGCACGGCGATGCCCCGTGCACCATATTGTACGACATCAACAAACAGAAGGTGGACATGGGGAAGGTGACGATAATGAATCCTAAGGAACAATTGTTCCACAGCTGGCCGATCGCCCCAGACGTCTTCAGGGTTTCCGTGGCCAGTGTCAAACTGGGCCGCAAGAATTTGGTTCCTATGGTACTAGGGGTAGATGACGACGAGACCCCGCGGCGGCTTGGCGATTGCAAGACGTGGGTCCTGTTGTGGACAAAGAGTCTGCTTCACCTGGAGGCGGCCAGGAGCACACCCACGACCACGTAGCCTCCGCAAGGTATGAACATCAGCACCCCACCTACCCAATTAGCGTTGCATGTTGTGCTGGGTGATTGCGGACTGGGTGAGGAAGAGGCTCCATTAGTCGCTGATGATGTCGCCATAGATGAGGATGAGGATGACGATGACACTCAAGAGTATCTCAATACTGGCGCCACTGATGACGAAGGATCGATGGGTCAGTAGTATGAGTACTCAGGGTTTGAGCATTATGAGTTGGTTCCTAAATTGCCGCCTCCGGAGCCTGAACGTACTGTAGAAGACCTTCCACCAAAGAAGCATCAGGAGAGAGTGAGGAAAGGCAGCAATAAAGTTGCTGCTATGATCTAGCCGCCTCCTCAGCCTAGGGTTCAAGACCATATACCTGTCCTCGGTGCGGTGAAATACCATATCAGCGGTGAACCAATCCTACCTAAGGCATTGGTACAAGCCATACACGGCGATCGAAGGAGACTTCATGACGATGTGCTACGGAGAGAGAAAAGCCTAATCGCCTTGGAAAATCCAGGATACCCACTCTACGTGGTTAACGTGCTGCGGCAAAGGTGGTACGTCGACACAATCCCCGCGGAGAAGTTCTTCCTTTGATTCGATTACATCTTCAACATGTTTCACTTGAAGAAGCTAGATTTTATGTTTGTTCTCCTTTATGCCTTGTACATTAACTACATCATCAGGATTGAGCCGATACCTTATATCTGTGTCGCTGACCCGTACTTCATGCACGAGAGCTTCTTGGCAGTCTACGCAGAGCACCGTGAATACGCGAGGGACTACCTCGTCAATTTCATAGTCGCCAATAAGGACAAGGAGACCATTCTCGTGCCTTATCATCCCCTATAAGTCATCCACGCGGATATCCTTCCTTCGATTTCAATCATTCATTTGCACGATGGAGGCTAATTAATTTGAGGTGTACTTATTTTGGGCAGCAACGGGTGCGCCGTCCTCCTCATCCTTTACCCTCGATACTCCCACTCTCTTTACTTGGAATCGTCGAAGAACATTAACAAAAAGGATTACACCCACATCAAGTATGTTCTCAATAGTGCTATCTTTTTCTATAGCGTACGGGGTGGAGAGGTCAAGATCAAGAAGACTAGGAATGACAGGGCCGCCTTCGGCCATAAGTCCGACGTCTGCTGCATCCAGCAACTAAGTGATAGTCTTAATGATGGATTCTATGTCATACACCAGATGCTGGAGTACTGACGGGATCGGCAGAACCTTCACATGTAACCTACAGCCGGGGATGCCCATATTCTGCAATGGTCAAGGAACATAGGAATATCGATGATCATCGACTTCGACTGAGTTCTATCACATCCAACATGAACTTGCCCAAATCATCATGAAGGAGGTCCTCGAAAAAATAGGGTTGTTCTACGAGGGAGGGGAAATGTCGTGGCAAGACGTCCGAACAGGCATAGCGGCTCAGCGTCTGAACACAAAGCCTTTCACTAATCTCGAGGACTATCTTCCTGACTTGGATGGATGGCACGACATGCTTGAGTGATTGTTGATATATGACAATGTGTCTGTTTATTCCATACTTTATGTATGACGAAACTTTGAGTTATTCATGACGAAACTTTATTTGTGATGTAATTAAACCGTCCTCCTCGACTAGCGAAGATCACTCTAGTTAGGGCATTTTGGGTACGATGAACTTTGTTATTTATGCTTACGATATGTTGCTTCTATTTTTGCCAAGTCTCTCTCTCTTTGTGTTGCTCAACTATATATGTTGCATATCATCTACTCATGTGATGATGCAGGTGCATAGATCATCGATGGCGAAGAAGTGCTACGCCAGGAGTATATGATGAGTGGCCTGAGTGTCAGGCCTAGGTGTACCGATTTCCGGTTTCCGAGCGACAGCCAGTGGTTAGTTTAGGTTCACACAAGTGCGAGAGAGGGGTACGAACTCATGTACTACATTACTCATAGTGATAGCTCTTCTCGCGTATATTATTGTTTAGATGGATGACGATGTAGTTGCAAGAACTTGTATCGCTATTTTTGAGATGATGACGAGAGACCACTTTGTGTTGGATGATGATTATGATGATGACATTATTTGATGCTATGATTACATTTGTATGTGTATGATGCTAAATATTATTGTATAAAGCTTGTTCATATACAACACTAATATGCAGAAAAAACTAATAAAACTAACAGTAGCGAGGGGAATAGAGTTAGCAGCAGCTCTCCCTTACCAGTAGCGCGTCCTAAACTAAAGCGCTGCAGATATTAGCAGTAGCGTGTAGCCCAAAAGCCTGCTGCTGCTAGCCATGTATAGAAGTAGCATGGGTGACCACGCGCTACTGATACATGTTAGTTGTGGCACCGTATCAGTAGCGCGGCACCCCGCGATACTAATACACCTAATACGCGCGCTACTGCTAGGCTTTTCCCTAGTAGTGTAAGTAGATGATGGGTTACTAGAGTGACAGAAGCTTAAACCCTAGTTTATGCGTTGCTTCATAAGGGGCTGATTTGGATGCATATATTTCATGCTATGGTTAGATTTATCTTAATTCTTCTTTCGTAGTTGCGGATGCTTGCGAGAGGGGTTAACCATAAGTGGGAGGCTTGTCGAAGGAAGGACAACACCCAAGCACCGGTCCACCCACATATCAAATTATCAAAGTAACGAACGTGAATCATATGAGAATGATGATAACTAATGTTGGGGTACATAAGTTTGGGCCCTTCTATACCCCTTACTTGTGCACGGGCAGTTCTAGCCGTACTCGTGGCAAAGGCTTGACAGGGCAGTAGAAGGAAAGATGCAAGACTACCAAGGCAACACTCAAGCCAGTAAAAAGAGAACAGAAGATAAGCTAGACCACCCCTGGCAACACCCTTGCCGAGGCGGCCTGCATAGCCCCGGGAAGATCCTTGTTGGGGCGGCTTGGGAAGCACAAGCAAGGCCACCACCCTTCAAGCTGTGAGCTCTGACACCATCGACAACGTCAAGGCCAAGACTCGGGGGCGCGTGCGTAGTGGCATGCAGATCTTTGTGAAGACTGGTGGCCTGTAGGTCTATGTGGAGACAAGAAGACAAAGACCCCCAACAAGGCCCTTGCCGGGGACGACTGCGAGGCCCCGGCAAGACCCTTGCCGGGAAAACTGTGGGGCCACGACCCGGCCCCCACCCGACAAGGTTTCGCCACCCCTCGGCCATTCCTGCGCAGCGACCAGCGTGCCAACTAAGCAAGCACCCGCGTGGTGGGATGCAGGTCTTCGTGAAGATCCTGCCACCATGCCAGCATAGCGGCTTGCTAGTCAGCTTAGCGCTTCATGCCTCCTCAGCCTGGACGCGTGTCAAGGCAGTGTGGGGCGGCGACCAACGGGACGGGTTGTATTACCGTCCCAATAAAGTTGGAGGGCACGTAACCAGTGCATTTAATGCATTTGTCCTATGATGTCAGTGATAAGCTTGTACACTTTAGCTACTTTACACCTCCTGTGTGCCACTGTGGCCACCCCTTTGACATATAAAAGGAGGCCCGAGGCGTACTGGAGGAGGATTCGGACTTTTGGACCAAGAACGCATAACAACTAGCTAAGGTTCAAGAACACCAAATATACACTCAAAGAAGGACTAGGGTTTTACACTCCTTAGCGTCTCGAACCTGGGTAAAAATCCTCATGCTGATCACTAGACCTGCTCTTTGTGCAACCCTCTCTCCCAGCCAACCGTACAAGGGATCCTCATGATCCGATAGGTCTCGTTTCCCCGACAACTAGCTTGATAGTAATTCCCATGCATCCTCGGGAGCGCTTTGCTTTATATAAGAGTTCATCCAGGCTTGTCCTTTGCTTCAAAAAGGATTAGTCCACATTGCTGGACCTTAGTTACTTTTATTACTTGTTACTCGTTATGAATTATCTTATCACACCACTATCTGTGACACCCCAAAAATTTGGCCTTGTTTTAATGATTTAATTTTTTTTCCAAGAATTAAAAACTTTGGATTTCTGAGCTCCATTTTGATTTTTTTTAAATCATCTCCTTCCCTGTTATGATGAGTTTTTCCCAAAGAGAAAACTTTTCAGATATGTTATTGGACTTGTTTAACCTCTCAAGAAAAACTTTCCTTTTAATAGTGTAACCAATTAAATAATTAAGTTGCTTGATCTTTACTTTCTTGAAAATGTATTTTCAAGGTTAAATGGCCATATTTGAACTACAACCATTTGATAGATTCACTTAAAATTCCCACAAAAATTTGGAGATGTCCTGTGATGTTTTTAAATCACTTTTATGCAAAAATATATTTCATTCATGAAATATTTTGAGCCCTACACTCAATTTTTCTTCTCTGGTCCAGAGTGCATTTTGCACTGCAACCCATTTAAATATTTCTTTAAAACTTCTACCAAAATTAGGGGAGGTCAGTAGGAGCATATTATTCCACTTTGTGCAAAAATCCAGGGTTGTTCTTTGAAAATTTTGAGTGAATCAACCTCTTTTCCATTCTGGTCCAATTTGAGGATTTGTACAGCAACCACCATTTTAGTTGCTCCTATATCCATGATTATTTCTCCTACTTGTAGTCCCCCATGTTAAACCCTTAAGTCCAGGAGAGTGGACCCATTGGATGATTCTAAGTGTTTGCAACAATGCCATTTGCTTTCTGTCCAGAATTGTAGTTTTGCAAAACTTACACTAGCAAGTTTCTGCTTTTGGCCAACTAACCTCACCACCCTCTTGTACATCTAAAGAGACTTCCATCTGGAGTTTTTGACCACTCCAAGACTTGCCTCAGTGCCCTTGGCATTTTGTCAAACACCCTACGGGCATGATCTATTTTGACATGAGTTTTGGCATTGCACTGTGAACTTGATCCCCTGACCAAACCAGCTTGTCCACTGATCTCCTTGCAAGCCCAAACCTAGACCTGTTAACCCCCAGCCTCAACTGCGACCTCTAGCATGCTCTGGCATTTGGTCGAGCACACTCAGTGCATGCACGGGACGCGCCCAGAGCGCGCGTATTGCACGACCCGTGCGCCGAGCCGACACGCTGGCCCCACGGTTTTGGCTCGCTCCACGGCATCACGCCACGCGCTCCCCTTCTCACAGCTACGCGCAAAGCCGCCCCTCGCCGCGCCCGGCAGGCCAAGCGCTAGCCGCCGCCGCCGCCCGACAGCCTCTGCCCATGTCGGCGCCGCCGAACCTTCCTCCGCTCGCCACCTGGCCCCTGGAACAGCGCGTGCTCATCCGTGAGTGTGTCCACTAGCGCTCGTCGCCGCCACGTCGCCCTGGCTACAGAGAGGCGGTTCGCCGGAGAGCTTATCCACGGCCGCCGCGGAACCGCCTTGCCTCGCTTATAAATGGACGCCCCGGGCCGTTCCCGCACGCAGGCAACCCCAGGCCACCCCAATGGCACTCCCCTAGCTCGCATTCGACCCAGGAAGGCCTCCTTCCTCATCTCCGGCAACTCCTGCCGCTGCCACCGCCCCAGCCAATCCGGCACCTCCAGTACCTCCCCCTCTCCGTTCTCTCCACCAAGAGCCTCCTCATCCTCCCGTGAACCCTTCCCCTACTCGATTTTGATCGGGAACCACCGTAGCCCCAAAACCACTCTGCTCCCGAAGCTCCCCTCCGCCGCGAAGCTCACCGCCGATGACTCTTTCCACCCCCGTCTACCCAGCGACCACCGGAAGGACCGCTGCAGTCTCGCGGATCCATCCAGACCCTCTGGAACCCGCGGGGAGCCACCATTCGCCGGCGGCGATCATCGTTGCCTCGCCTCCGTTCGGGCAGAGGAAGAGGAGGGAGGGATGGACTGGTCAAACCTGACCAGTGGGCCCTCTGGACCCACTGTCAGCGACCCCGTGTCTGTCCACGTGGTTAAGTGGAGGCGTAAAGCCTCAAGTACGCCTCCTCTGCACCGAAAGCGTAATCTCGTTTGAAACGTTTTCTTTTCTGTTTTATTTTAAAAACAGATTTGACCAAATCTTTGACTGGCTATAACTTTTTAAATATAACTCCAAATGAGCTGATTCTTTTTCCTACCTTCCTCAAATTTGGTCTAGTTTATTTTAAGATTTATTTGAAAAAATTTCAAACAACTTTTTTGTACTGTTTTTGAAATGTGTGTTAATTCAAATATATTTTTAAATAGGATTTTGGGGAGAGAGAAGAAACTTTCAAAAGTTTTGGAGAGAACCTCACCCCTCCACAACATTGAAGGCAAGCATTCTGAATCCCGGCATAATATTTTTGGTGTGATCGTGGATACATTTATAACACCACCGCATTTCGAAGGACTCGTTATTTCATGTGGTATGATCATATGCATGGGTGCATGTTATTGATTTCCATGCTGTTGGAAATGGACATACTTGTGATAATAATCACCCTCATGTGCCTTGGATGCATACCGGCAGGAACCCGAGAAAACCTCTGCCTTGGGTAGGTATGAGTTTGTCGCCGGTCTCCGTCAGGATGGTTATGTCTGGTATGGCATGGCAAGGTGATATGAGCGGTGACTCTGTTGAATGAATTATATTCGTCATGCTAATCATGCAGGGAATACTTAAACCTCCTGAGTCGACCATAGACCGAGTCTTGTGCCAGTAACCCCATACTTGTTTCGTACTACCACTCGTCTCTATAGTAAGTAGAGTACGATTCAGTAAGTTGTCAACCTCTTTCTAGCACACACCGTACAGAGAGGCCATGGTGGAAGATACCGGTTGTAGCTGGTAGGCAGGCCACCTGGTCCGGGGGCATGGGTGTTTCCGGTTGGGACCGAGAGGGGAGGCCACCCCTTAGAGCGCGCGATATAAATTTGATCCCATGCTACGCGAGGTTGTAGCCTCCCCACTTAGAGTTTGCTTAACAGGTGTCGTGGGTGATTCCAGACACGTGTGAGTTAAGCTGGTGTGCGCAAGTTAGGTGTGTTTTCAACAAAAAGACCGTAGACGGAATTAGTCCCGAAGGACTAAAGAAATCCGTTACTCGTGGGTAAAGAGTACACCCTCTGCAGAGATTAAATCTATTCGAATAGCCGTGTCCATGGTTAAGGATTACAGTCTGGGATGGGTCAGGTGTCGGTCTTAGTGTCGGTCTTCGGAGGTGAAATGGTTAACCAGAAATGGAATTACTACTCGTGACTTGTGATAACTATGATTATTATTATTGTTGACTAACCCGTGATATTATTGTTATTATCGAGTATCTCTGGGATGGTTCTACCTCCGGGATATTCACTATGATTGTTTATTTTAAAGCCCTTTATGTGGTGTCGCTCAGACGCCCGACTGTTGCATTTCTTTTAAAGCCCTTTATGTGGTGTCGCTCAGACGCCCGACTGTGGCATTTCTTTTAAAGCCCTTTATGTGGTGTCGCTCAGACGCCCGACTGTGGCATTTCTTTTAAAGCCCTTTATGTGGTGTCGCTCAGACGCCCGACTGTGGCATTTCTTTTAAAGCCCTTTATGTGGTGTCGCTCAGACGCCCGACTATGGCATTTCTTTTGAAGCCCTTTATGTGGTGTCGCTCAGACGCCCTACTGTGGCATTTCTTTTAAAGCCCTTTATGTGGTGTCGCTAAGACGACCGACTGATGGCGTTGCTTGTTATTTGTTTTCATAAATTTTAATACTACCATGTTATTGCATTTTTATAAATAACTTGCTTGCACGCATCAGAGTTTCATTTATCTTTTGTGACTGACGTCATGAGCATAAAAATATTTTTAGCACATCATTGTTATATTATACCTGTGTTCATAATGTTTGCGAGTACATTCAAAGTACTCACTGGCTTGTCCCTGGCTATTGTCTTGGCCAGATTTTCTTGCTCGGAGAGGAGCGACGCGATGCCAGCCCCGGAACCCACACAATGGAGATAGCAGCCTCGCGAAGATAGGAGTTAACCTGGTCAGCTGTTCCCGTGGGAAATGGAGTCCCATAGACACTGATGTTTCACAAACCGCTTCCGCCATCAACCACTAGAAACCATTTGTTGTACTCACAGGCCAGAATGGTCTTGTACTACATATGTTGTATTCTGCTTGGAATTTCTGTATCAAGTTGGAGCCTCATCAGCTAACAGTAGTCCTGGGGCTGATGAGCACGACGGTCTTTTCTGGAAAATTTATGTCTGGAGAACCGGTCGTGACAGACTTGGTATCAGAGCCAGGCTGACCATTGGCTAATCCTATCTTAGACAGGTCAATAAACTTAGGCAAACCAACCCACTAGACCTTAGCCAAACCCCAGCCAAGCTTCTCGTGCAAGATAGCCACACAGTGACCCAACACCTTTTGGGCAGTCGGTGCCCAACCTATCAACCTAACCTGTCACTCATGCGCCAGTGACCGGCCCCTAAATAGTCCTTTCTCGCAAGCGTGCGAAGGAAGACTCCGCCCCGTTTTTCCTATAAAAAGGGCACGCTAGTCCCAACACAGCACATCACAGCCTCTACCCCAAACCAAGCTACAATGCCTGGCCCTGTCGTGCACAATGAAACCACAGCAACCAACCTTGGAGGTTTTGTGACCATACTCGCAAACCTCACCCGTCGTGCCTACGCGTTAGAGGAGCCACCAGAATATATTGTGTATCAAGGACCCATGAGCGGTGAAGACCGTCAATTCTGGGCCACTATACACATCTACTGTAGGGGTCTAGCACCCGAGCGCCCCTATAGGTTCACCGGAAGGACAACTTCCTTTGAGCCACAAGCCATACAACTAGTGGCTCGAGAGGCTATAGTTCATCTCAGGCACTTGTCGCCCAGAGTTAACTGTCGCTCGTTCCACTACTACCCCAGACGTGAAGGGTATGGTAGACCACCCCAAGTTGCCAACGGAGATCACGAGACGGACCCTGCATTGTTGCACCTAGTGCGCTATGTAAGTGCACTAGAGGCACTGTTCGACCAGATCACTATTGATTTAATTGCAGCTCGTGGAGAGCTGGTTCGTCGAGCCTCGGCGAGAGAAGAAAACGAGTCCAACACTGACAACCCAGTCGTGCTGTTTGGACAACCGATCGAGACCCTGAGATCTGCCCCAGCCATCGGCCAAGGTGCTGCGATAACCCCAGAGGTGCTTCGTCGCATATTGGGAGCACACTCCAACGGGGTTGTGGCCAACAATCCCCGTGATGGTCATCATCACTACCCCGACCCTGCAGTTCCTCCGCCATCTCTGACTAATCCCGGCAGTGAGACACGTGGAGAAGCCTCGACATCCACCAGGCACGCCCGTTTAGACAAAAACGAGGTAGACTAAGCCGTATGAGTAGCACCAAGTTTCAGTGTATCCTCGCTAAGTAATCATGCGACCGTGTATATTAACGCAGCCTGTCGTTGTGCCTCTGTTTTAATAGTAGCCTTGCATATTTGGTCAGCAAATAGTTGCACATTTTCCGGGCACAACTACCAAAACCAACCCGACGACAACCACAGTAACGCGTCTCTTTATGAGATATGTGTATCTCTGACACTGACTCGACCTTTGGAGCTAAGCTGGCAAATTTATTACCTTTCACCATGGTAAAACGATCGGGCTCCATTGCTATATAAAGGCCACCTTGTGACCTTACCCAGCAACCCTCACTTTGCGCACCACACTCACACTTTTTCCTGTCATGCCGAGCCCCAGCATTCATCTGAGAACCCCAGATGCAACCCCAGGTAGCTTTGTCAAAATATTGTGGGATTTTACCCGCAGTACCATGGGTTCTACCCAGCCACCTCAGTACGAGCTGTTCAAATCAAGGATCACCCCATCCACCTCGGAATATTGGGCAGCAGTACACATCCCTCCCGTAGACTCCAATCAAGACCCAACGGAAGTTTCCTTCGTGGGGAAATCTATGCCAACCCCACACCTGGCCATAGAAGCTGCTGCGAAAGAAGCGATTGCTCGTCTTCGATCCGCAGTACCCTATGCCCGCGAACGAGGATATTATTACTTTCCGAGCCGTGCAGCACCCGGAGAAGTAACATCTTTTCCCGGTGGACGTATTGAGAGAGACCCAGTTCTGGCCAACCTTATCCAGTACATCATTGCTCAAGAGCATTTGAACCAGCGAGTGATGGATTATCTCCAGAGCCTCGCAGATTTAAATCCTCAGATTGCCATCGGCAGACCACTGAGACCCGACCCGGAGAGACGCATACATCGACTGGTCAATCCACTGCCTCCGATAGAAGAAGAGTGTATCCCTTTACCAGAGACATTTTATCAGGACCCCACCCAGTTACCGTTTTCATTTTAGACGTCACTACTATATTTGTTCTTTGCAACATTTATTTATGTGTGTGACTTATGCGTGATACCCTGAGTTTGTACGATGAGTCAATTATTTAGCTTCTACTAATGTGTGTAGTTTTTGTTGTGGTTTATGCTCCTTTTAATTAACTGTTTTTCCCTCGCAAAATTCTGGAGTGAGATTTCTTTTCCCTGAGTTGCTACACCTGCCCCTTCTCACGACGTGGAATAATTAATTTCACACAGCACCACACAGCAGACTCACAACCATAATCATTCGGACACATACACTGTTTGCAAAACCTTGCAACGATGTTACATCCAGCTGATCCCCCCCCCCTAACGACAGTTAGCACCCGGCACACTCCATCTACTCCTCATGATCACCACCACCACGGAGAGCCAACACCCGAGCCGCAGCGTCGCGACACTCGTCGAGGATCATCGCGCACAGGAGCACAGAGAGCCCCAGCAGTGTCGCCAGCCCTCCGCATATCAGGATCACAAACCAGTCCGGCATCGCCTCCGCCATTAGAGCCTCACCCGAGCTTCCGGAAGCAGTAATGGAGAAAGGAGGAGGAGAAGTGAGGCCAGGTGTGAGGAAGAAGAGAGAGGCACCCCGGCCATTTTATAGCTCGAGCTCGGTGTACGGTGGGCGAAGTCCACCAACGCCGCTCGTCACCGATCGCCGGTGTTCGGAGTCGAATCCGCGAGCAGTGCTGACAGCGCGCTGGCCCGCGAGGTGAGTGCACGCTGCACCGGCAGCTAGCACGCCGCGCACTACCACGGTACGGCCTAGATGCCCTATGCGTTAGGCATCGCCAGTGGAGAAAGCGCGAGAAAGCGCGCGGGAGAGAGGAGGAAGAGAAAGAGCCAGAGGGAGAAGAGGAGACTGACAATGGACCCCGGGTGCACCTGTCGGCCAGAGAGAGCACTGTGCTCTCGGGTACGACCAGCGTATATCTAAATTTAGGAGTTATTCTAAATTTTTATCCAGCGTAGAGATCTCACGATTTTGTCCCGAACCGTAGACTCTTCCACGCAGCACCAGTTTTCACACTGTGGTTTTTCACCACTTAGTGCCCTCTCACTAAAGCCACATCTTTATTGCGTATTATTTTCTTAACACAGCTTTTAACAAATCTCGAGGACGAGATTTTTCTTAAGGGGGATAGTATTGTGACACCCCAAAAATTTGGCCTTGTTTTAATGATTTAAATATTTTTCCAAGAATTAAAAACTTTGGATTTCTGAGCTCCATTTTGATTTTTTTAAATCATCTCCTTCCCTGTTATGATGAATTTTTCCCAAAGAGAAAACTTTTCAAATATGTTATTGGACTTGTTTAACCTCTCAAGAAAAACTTTCCTTTTATCAGTGTAACTAATTAAATAATTAAGTTGCTTGATCTTTACTTTCTTGAACATGGATTTTCAAGGTTAAATGGCCATATTTGAACTACAACCATTTGATAGATTCACTTAAAATTCCCACAAAAATTTGGAGATGTCCTGTCATGTTTTTAAATCACTTTTATGCAAAAATATATTTCATTCATGAAATATTTTGAGCCCTACACTCAATTTTTCTTCTCTGGTCCAGAGTGCATTTTGCACTGCAACCCATTTAAATATTTCTTTAAAACTTCTACCAAAATTAGGGGAGGTCAGTAGGAGCATATTATTCTACTTTGTGCAAAAATCTAGGGTTGTTCTTTGAAAATTTTGAGTGAATCAACCTCTTTTCCATTCTGGTCCAATTTGAGGATTTGTACAACAACCACCATTTTAGTTGCTCCTATATCCATGATTATTTCTCCTACTTGTAGTCCCCCATGTTAAACCCTTAAGTCCAGGAGAGTGGACCCATTGGATGATTCTAAGTGTTTGCAACAATGCCATTTGCTTTCTGTCCAGAATTGTAGTTTTGCAAAACTTACACTAGCAAGTTTCTGCTTTTGGCCAACTAACCTCACCACCCTCTTGTACATCTAAAGAGACTTCCATCTGGAGTTTTTGACCACTCCAAGACTTGCCTAAGTGCCCTTGGCATTTTGTCAAACACCCTACGGGCATGATCTGTTTTGACATGAGTTTTGGCATTGCACTGTGAACCTGATCCCCTGACCAAACCAGCTTGTCCACTGATCTCCTTGCAAGCCCAAACCTAGACCTGTTAACCCCCAGCCTCAACTGCGACCTCTAGCATGCTCTGGCATTTCGTCGAGCACACTCAGTGCATGCACGGGACGCGCCCAGAGCGCGCATATTGCACGACCCGTGCGCCGAGCCGACACGCTGGCCCCACGGTTTTGGCTCACTCCGCGGCATCACGCCACGCGCTCCCCTACTCACAGCTACGCGCCAAGCCGCCCCTCGCCGCGCCCGGCAGGCCAAGTGCTAGCCGCCGCCGCCGCCCGACAGCCTCTGCCCATGTCGGCGCCGCCGAACCTTCCTCCGCTCGCCACCTGGCCCCTGGAACAACGCGTGCTCATCCGCTAGTGTGTCCACTAGCGCTCGTCGCCGCCACGTCGCCCTGGCTACAGAGAGGCGGTTCGCCGGAGAGCTTATCCACGGCCGCCGCGGAACCGCCTTGCCTCGCTTATAAATGGACGCCCCGGGCCGTTCCCGCACGCAGGCAACCCCAGGCCACCCCAATGGCACTCCCCTAGCTCGCATTCGACCCGGGAAGGCCTCCTTCCTCATCTCCGGCAACTCCTGCCTCCGCCACCGCCCCAGCCAATCCGGCACCTCCAGTACCTCCCCCTCTCCATTCTCTCCACCAAGAACCTCCTCATCCTGCCGTGAACCCTTTCCCCTACTCGATTTTGATCGGGAACCACCGTAGCCCCAAAACCACTCTGCTCCCGAAGCTCCCCTCCGCCGCGAAGCTCACCGCCGATGACTCTTTCCACCCCCGTCTACCCAGCAACCACCGGAAGGACCGCCGCAGTCTCGCGGATCCATCCAGAACCTCTGGAACCCGCGGGGAGCCACCGTTCGCCGGCGGCGATCACCGTTGCCTCGCCTCCGTTCGGGCAGAGGAAGAGGAGGGAGGGATGGACTGGTCCAACCTAACCAGTGGGCCCTCTAGACCCACTGTCAGCGACCCCGTGTGTGTCCACGTTGTTAAGTGGAGGCGTAAAGCCTCAAGTACGCCTCCTCTGCACCGAAAGCGTAATCTCATTTGAAACGTTTTCTCTTCTGTTTTATTTTAAAAACAGATTTGACCAAATCTTTGACTGGCTATAACTTTTTAAATATAAATCCAAATGAGCTGATTCTTTTTCCTACCTTCCTCAAATTTGGTCTAGTTTATTTTAAGATTTATTTGAAAAAATTTCAAACAACTTTTTTGTACTGTTTTTGAAATGTGTGTTAATTCAAATATATTTTTAAATAGGATTTTGGGGAGAGAGAAGAAACTTTCAAAAGTTTTGGAGAGCACCTCACCCCTCCACAACATTGAAGGCAAGCATTCTGAATCCCGGCATAATATTTTTGGTGTGATCGTGGATACATTTATAACACCACCGCATTTCGAAGGACTTGTTATTTCATGTGGTATGATCATATGCATGGGTGCATGTTATTGATTTCCATGCTGTTGGAAATGGACATACTTGTGATAATAATCACCCTCATGTGCCTTGCATGCATACCAGCAGGAACCCGGGAAAACCTCTGCCTTGGGTAGGTATGAGTTTGTCACCGGTCTCCGTCAGGATGGTTATGTCTGGTATGGCATGGCAAGGTGATATGAGCGGTGACTCTATTGAATGAATTATATTCGTCATGCTAATCATGCAGGGAATACTTAAACCTCCTGAGTCGACCGTAGACCGAGTCTTGTGCCAGTGACCCCATACTTGTTTCGTACTACCACTCGTCTCTACAGTAAGTAGAGTACGGTTCAGTAAGTTGTCAACCTCTTTCTAGCACACACCGTACAGAGAGGCCATGGTGGAAGATACCGGTTGTAGCTGGTAGGCAGGCCACCTGGTCCGGGGGCATGGGTGTTTCCGGTTGGGACCGAGAGGGGAGGCCACCCCTTAGAGTGCGCGATATAAATTTGATCCCATGCTACGCGAGGTTGTAGCCTCCCCACTTAGAGTTTGCTTAACAGGTGTCGTGGGTGATTCGAGACACGTGTGAGTTAAGTTGGTGTGTGCAAGTTAGGTGTGTTTTCAATAAAAAGACCGTAGACGGAATTAGTCCCGATGGACTAAAGAAATCCGTTACTCGTGGGTAAAGAGTACACCCTCTGCAGAGATTAAACCTATTCGAATAGCCGTGTCCATGGTTAAGGATTACAGTCTGGGATGGGTCAGGTGTCGGTCTTAGTGTCGGTCTTCGGAGGTGAAACGGTTAACCAGAAATGGAATTACTACTCGTGACTTGTGATAACTATGATTATTATTATTGTGGACTACCGTGATATTGTTGTTATTATCGAGTATCTCTGGGATGGTTCTACCTCAGGGATATTCATTATGATTGTTTATTTTAAAGCCCTTTATGTGGTGTCGCTCATACACCCGACTGTGGCATTTCTTTTAAAGCCCTTTATGTGGTGTCGCTCAGACGCCCGACTGTGGCATTTCTTTTAAAGCCCTTTATGTGGTGTCGCTCAGACACCCGACTGTGGCATTTCTTTTAAATCCCTTTATGTGGTGTCGCTCAGACGCCCGACTGTGGCATTTCTTTTAAAGCCCTTTATGTGGTGTCGCTTAGACGCCCGACTGTGGCATTCCTTTTAAAGCCCTTTATGTGGTGTCGCTAAGACGCCCGACTGTGGCATTGCTTGTTATTTGTTTCATAAATTTTAATACTATCATGTTATTGCATTTTTATAAATAACTTGCTTGCACGCATCAGAGTTTCATTTATCTTTTGTGACTGACGTCATGAGCATAAAATATTTTTAGCACATCATGGTTATATTATACCTGTGTTCATAATGTTTGCGAGTACATTCAAAGTACTCATTGGCTTGTCCCTGGCTATTGTCTTGGCCAGATTTTTCTTGCTCGGAGAGGAGCGACGCGATGCCAGCCCCGGAACCCACACAATGGAGATAGCAGCCTCGCGAAGATAGGAGTTAACCTGGTCAGCTGTTCCCGTGGGAAATGGAGTCCCATAGACACTGATGTTTCACAAACCGCTTCCGCCATCAACCAGTAGAAACCATTTGTTCTACTCACAGGCCAGAATGGTCTTGTACTACATATGTTGTATTCTGCTTGGAATTTCTGTATCAAGTTGGAGCCTCATCAGCTAACAGTAGTCCTGGGGCTGATGAGCACGACGGTCTTTTCTAGAAAATTTATGTCCGGAGAACCGGTCGTGACACTATCTGTTACCAATAATTTCAGTGCTTGCAGAGAATACCTTGCTGAAAACCGCTTGTCATTTGCTTCTGCCCCTGGTTGGGTTCGACACTCTTTCTTATTGAAAGTACTATGATAGATCCCCTATACTTGTGGGTCATCAAAACTCTTTTCTGGCGCTGTTGCCGGGGAGTGAAGCAACTTTGGTAAGGAAACATTTATATAGTGTGCTGAAATTTACTATCACTTGTTACTATGGAAAATAATCCTATGAGGGGCTTGTTCGGGGTATCTTCACACCGACTGGAAGAGCAAAGAGTTGCTCCTCAACCTACTGAACCTACTGAAAATATTTATTATGAAGATCCTTCGTGTATGATAGAGAAACTGCTAGCTAATCCTTATGCAGGAGACGCAACGCTACATCCTGATATGCATCTAATCTATGTGAACGAAGTTTGTGGATTATTTTAGCTTGCAGGTCTTCCCGAGGATGATGTCATGAAGATGGTCTTCCCTTTGTCTTTGAAGCGAAAGGCATTGACATGGTATAGGCTATGTGATGATATCGGATCATAGAACTACAACCGATTGAAATTTGAATTTCATCAGAATTTTTATGTTATGCATCTAGTTCATCGTGATCGGAATTATATATATAATTTTTGGCCTCGTGAAGGAGAAAGTATTGGTCAAGCATGGGAGTGGCTTAAGTCAATGTTATATTCATGCCCCAATCATAATCTCTCAAGAGAAATTATTATTCGGAAATTTTATGCTCGACTTTCTCTTAATGATCAATCCATGCTCGATACTTCTTGTACTGGTTCCTTTATGAAGAAGACTATTGAATTCAAATGGGATTTATTGGAAAGAATTAAACGCAACTCTGAATATTGGGAACTCGAGAAGGTAACGAGTCAAGTATAAACCTCAAGTTTGATTGTGTTAAATCTTTTATGGATACCGATGCTTTTCGTGAATTTAGGACTAAATATGGACTTGACTCTGAGATAGTACGTTCTTTTTGTGAATCATTTGCTACTTATGTTGATCTCCCTCAGGATAAGTGGTATAAATATCATCTTCCCATTGAACTAAAAGTAGTAGAACCTAGTAAAGTTGAAGAAGAAACTACTTATAATGTTGATCCCTTTGTTCCTTCTGCTTATATTGAGAAACCACCTTTTCCTGCTAGAATAAAGGATAATGCCAAAACTTCAACTGTGGTTCGTAAGAGTTATACTAGAACACCTACACCCCCTAAACAAATTAAATTTGTACCTAGTATTGCTATGGTTAAAGATCTATTGGTGTATAATATTAATGGGCATGTTATTTCTTTCTATGATGAAGCTGCTAGAATTGCTAAACCTGATATTAAAGATAAACATAGACCTGTTGCTGGCATGCATGTTGTTTCTGTTAAAATAGGAGATCACTGTTATCATGGCTTATGTGATGTGGGTGCTAGTGTGAGTGCAATTCCTTTTACCTTATATCAAGAAATTTTGAATGATATTGCACCTGCTGTGATAGAAGATATTGATGTTACTACTAAGCTTGCTAATAGAGATACTATATCACTAATTGGGATCTTCAGAGATGTTGAAGTCTTGTGTGGGAGAATTAAATACCCTACCGATTTGCTTGTTCTTGGTTCCCCACAAGAAGTTTTTTGTCCCATTATTTTTGGTAGACCTTTCTTGAATACTGTTAATGCTAAGATAGACTGTGAGAAAGAAACACTACAAAAAAGAGACACATCCATGACATTTTGGACCGAACAAAAAAATTTCTGTCATGATTATGACACTTCTATGATGATAATTGTGACAAAACCCAGTATGATCATAGATGTGGCGGGATCCTGCTTCTATGAAAAAAACCATGATAGAAAATGGGCTTTTCTTCCTGGACGGGCCGGAGATGCACCTGCATGACATTCTTTGGGTCGTCCATGACAGAAAAATCATGGTAGAAGAGAGGGCGAGGAAAATTTCGGGGAGTTCCCGATTATGATGGGTGGTCGGGTTGAGCGATGCATGGAGGTTTGCGCGTTTCTCTCGTACAAGTATGCGCGTGTGTGCAAGGCGTTGCGCTCTAACTGAACCCGAGCGAGGTGTTGGCTCTAACTGAACCCGAGCGATTGCACTAGCTACGTTACTGAACACCCATCGATCCCTTGCTATTAATTGAACCCAAGTGATTCCTTCGTTACTGCTGCTAACTGAAGCCGATCGAAGCTGCCTCTTGACGAACAGTTTCCGGTGGAGTTTGGACGAACATGATCCCGCTGTAGTAGAGGCCATTGCTGCTGGATGAACATGACCCTGATCAAGGAGGTGGGGGTGGATGAACAGTAGCCGGTGGAGGAACCCCGTACATGGAGGGCTGGTTGAACAGGACCCCGTGGAGGGCTGGTTGAACAGTAGCCGGTGGAGGCTGGATGAACAGGACCCCATGGAGGGCTGCATGAACAGTAGCCGGTGGAGGCTAGAGGAAGTCGACGATGGATGAACAGTAGCCTGTCTCGTTTTGCGGTATGCCACACCCCTCCCGATGAACAGGACCCCTGTCTTGACCGTAGGAGGTAGAAGAGAAGTATGTTTCCTCCGTTTTGCGGTACGCCGCACCCCACCCAATCAACAGGACCCTGTTTCATCCGTTGGAGGTCGAAGAGAAGTCTGTTTCCTCTGTTTTGTGGTATGCCACACCCCTCTCGGTGAACAGGATCCTGTTTTGACCGTAGGCGGTCGAATAGAACAACGTTTCCTCCGTTCTGCGGTACGCCAGGCCTCGTTTCGACTGTTCCGTCCAAGCCGGTTGGCTCCTGATGAACACGACGCATTCTATTGCCTCTCGATGAACACAATGACGCAGTTTCTCCATTTTGACCCAGCCGGTTGGCTTCCGTTGAACAGGATGTCGTTCCTGCCGTCCGTGGCCTCTCCATGGACACGAGCCCTGGCCGTACGTATGCGCGAGTACGCATTCGAGACCCTGCCCATATGTACGTATGTGGCCGTATTTTTTGTCATCTCGTGTACGTGCATATTCATGGTTTTGACTGGACTGCCAGAACTGCTACCTACTTACTCGGCCACGGTTCATCATGGCAGACAGACCGATCTACTAGTATGTACACAGACAACGATACATATGTCGACCGGGTGTGTCCTAGCTGTTAGGGAGGATAGGGACGCACTTCCTTGCATGTGAAGATATAGCTGGTGGGTCCCAGCTGTCAGGGGGAAGAATAATTTTTTTGCCTGTAATGAGGATGCACTTCCTTGCGTGCGAAGATGTAGCTGGTGGGTCCCAGCTGTCAGGGGGAGAAAACATTATTTTTAGGGTAAAAAGGATGCAGTTGCATGCATGCGTCCATGGGCGTGGTGCGTCGCCTCTCCACGTACAGTCATCTTCCGATGACTCTTGTTTGTTGACCATGTTGACCATGCCATGCAGAGCGCACCAAGTCGGCGGACGATGGCAAGGCCCTAGACTGGAGCACTCGGAGATGGGGATGACGTGGCAGTGGAGTTGCAGATGGAGAGGAGTGGGAAATATGACTAGTTCGGGTGTGGGGTGGGCCTACACTCGGCAGATAATAACAGGAGGTGCGGAGGAGTGGAGGGATGGCCTGGCCGATGGTGGGGTAGCGTTTCGCTGTGAGGCGCACAAAACAGTGCCGCTCAACGCCGGAGGCTGGAGCAGGCGGTCCCAGTAGCGTTGGGGGAAGAAGATGAGAGACTGAAGAAGAATGCCGACCATTCGATGTGAATCCAACGCCTTTCTTAGGCTTGGACCTTTGGTATTTTTATTTTTTGCGGAAGTGCTTAGGGTTCGACCTATTTTCCCACATGTTAGCCAGTCCATTTGTTTTTTAGTTCATTTGGTGGGCTGGGTGAAACAATAATGAAGCGCTTATGCAACCCGTTTATATATTATGGTAGAATTTAAAGCCCTTTTGCATTTTTCTAGAATTTCATGGACTTGCTGGGCTGGGTGAAAGTATCATGTTGGCCTGGACGCAGAAATGTTATAAAAACATAATCCCACACTATAAAAAAATACACCTCCGTGATGATATGTCTTTGTCACAGTAGGTCACGTTTTCTGTCATGCATGTACATCCATGACGATTTTATGACAGAATCAAGATAGTCATACCTGTGCTCTCGTAGAAGTGTTCCATTACATTGCCAAAATTACCATCACGAAATTGTCTACTTCCATGATGATAAATCGCGCGTCATGGAAGTGCTTTCGTCAAGGGTGACCTGCACGAGGCATCCACTGTAATGGGTCGTCGTTAAGCTCTTGGGTCCGGTTTTGGATCCGATAACCCGCTAACAGTGCGAACCAATGGGGATTTTCCACATGTAAATTTCTCATTGGCTAGAGGAACCACATGTCTGCTCACCGTTGGGACAGATGGCATCCACTCATTGGGCCGAAGGCGCCTATGATACGTCGACACGTGGCACGACCCAACAGAGGCCCATTCCGGTGAAAAGGTCAGCCCGTTTGACTTGGTCAAAAGGTAGCGGGCCGGCCCATGGAAAGAATTTCAATGGTTTTTTCACATATAGCCATTTACAGCCCACGAAGTCACGACCCGTTACGACCCATCTGAATTAGGCCCAGTAGCATCATCTGGGCCGTCAAATATGATTCCAGCCTATTGTAACTTCCAGCCCATGTATGGCACATGACGTCTTTCGGCCCATATGAGCCCTTTGTAACTCTTGGCCCATTAACGACCTATGGTGAAAAAGGCCCGTAATGAACAATGTACCGCTTTATACCCATTAACAACCCATTATTCCATTGGGTTGTTTCCAGCCCGTGTTATATTTTAGCCTTCACAGGGGCCATTTATTCTTGGGCTCATTTCCAGTAATCGGTTACTTATGGCCTGTTACTGGCCTTTTCTGCTTGTTGGCCAAAGTCAGCCCGTGGTTACAGTCGTCCCGTTTGTGGCCCGTTAATTCTGTGGGCCGTTTTCATAGCGAGATCAAATACGACCGATTTATGACGGTCCGTTATGGTCGGCCCATGAACGGACGATTCCAACGCTAGCCCGTTTACGGCCCATAATGCGGTCTGTTAGTGGCCCATGTTTGGCAATCGATCATACGGCCCGTACAAGGCCCATTGATGCTACGGCCCGTAGAGGGCCCATTGTTTCTACGGGCCGTAGAGGGCCCATTGTTTCTATGGCCCGTAGGAAGCCCATTGTTTCTACGGCCCATAGGAGGCCCATGGTCACTACGGTAAATATGTAGCCCATAGTTATTGTGGCCTAGTTTAAAAAAATAGGTTATTGCAGCCAATAGCAAACCGCGGAAAAAGAACTGCACTGACTAAAAGCAAACAAATAAAGAAGACAACAAGGAAATAAATAAGCAAGCAACTTACGCTAGGCTATCACGGCTATTAAACATATTACATCCACTGGCATCAAAGTTCACCACCAGTGCAAATATAGGGAACAAAGCAGCATATCACATACATTGGTTGTCAAAGTTGGCGACCGGTGCAAATACACTCCGCAGCAAAACAAATCCAAAACTGGAACCACTTTAGAAGAGCTCCAAAAACAATATCCTTGGTACCCATAATGCTAGCAAGATGCCTAGCAAGCTTATTAACTTTCTCTTGTTTGGCGCTTAAATCCTCCAGCGCTTGCTGTTGCACCAGAAACACTAGTAGAAAAAGGGCCTATTGTCCCGGTTGGTAAGGGCCTTTAGTCTCGGTTCATGAACTGGGACTAAAGGGTCGGTACTAATGCCCTGGCCCTTTAGTCCCGGTTCAATCCAGAACCGGGACAGATGGGCCTCCACGTGGCCTGTGCGCTGAGCCCAGGCAGGAGGGCCTTTGGTCCCGGTTGGTGGCACCAACCGGGACCAATAGGCATCCACGCGTCAGCATTTCTGTGGCTGGGGTTTTTTTTTCAAAAGGGGGGGTTTTGGGGGGTTAAGATAGGTGTTTCGTATATTGTTTTAGCTAGCTAATTAATAGAGAGAAGTGTCCTCTCTTTTGTCCGTGCTTGGTCGACGCTACATACTATACATACGTATAGAGAGGACTAGCTAGACACGCTAGCTAGCTAGTAAGCAAACGAAGGAAACAGAAGATCATCATGAACATATATGCATACAGAGAGAAGTGATATCGACCACCTCTCCTTCTCCGAGAGATTGGTAGAACAACAAGTTCTCGTATATCTATCCGACACTACTGGCTACATATATACAATAATTATCTTTTACAAATATAATCTCCTAACATACGGACGCGTGGTCCACATAGTATTCTCCGTCTTCAGCGATCATGTGGTCAAGAAAGAATTCCGCCAATTCCTCTTGAATTGCTCGCAGGCGATCTAGTGCTAGGAGTTCATCCCGCATCCGAAACATCTAACTTTGAGAAGGGGGTCAATACATATATATATGAATGAATGAAACTCAACACAAATGATGGTAATAAAATAAAATTGTGAATATTGTTATTTACGCACTTCATATTGTTTTTCAGAGTAGCCCCGCTCACAGGTCGTGTGGCGGATGGACTCGCAAATGTAGTATCCACAGAAATCATTCCCTTGTTCCCGCCACAACCACTTTACAAGAAATAGAGGTCAATCAAACTGATAATTAGCAAGCATGCTAAATGGTATTGATGAAACTAGCGCTTGAATCACTAGGAGATGCGTGGAATATGCTACTATAGTACTTACTTTCGGGTGTCTAAATTGCAGCTTCTTCGACAGTCTCGGAGCTTTTTTGGTGAATTTTCTCCTGCCATAGAAAGAAAACAATTACTTTATATCAGAAATGAACAAAGTTGCTGATATGGTGGATAATGATCGATTTAACTTACTTCTCGAGCATTTCACTCATGTCTGCATACTCCTTGGGATCTTTTCGTTTGGAGTCTAAGACAGTTACTACTCCCTGCTCAAGCTTAATCTCTAAGAGAATATAGTGGAACCTGCGAACGCATGCATAAGTCATCAATATTACATTACTATAACCTGGACTAATAAGGGAAACCGAATATGCCACAAGACAGTAACACTCACTTGAAGTTGTAAGGAAAGAGTATTATATCTTTGTGTTCATTTATTACCAACGATTGTAGCAAGTTGGCCTCGGTATTTTCGGCATGAAATTCAATCTCAGTTGCATCTATGAGATATGTGTTAATGAACCCAATATCACTCACTTGTATTTTCTTCAATTCGGTGATCTTCAATCTGCATAATATAGTGAGGATAATTATAAATACGTGCAATGAAAGAGCTGAGTTATATAGAGAGACTTAATGACAGAAGTAGTACTACTTACAGACAGTAGCAGGTGACCGTTGCTTTGTCGAGGGCCAATTTATTGAAAAACTGATAGAACTCCACAAATGGAATAGGCAACAGTTCAATTCCAACGAGGTCATGCTCCTTTTTAACTCTCACAGACTCTCTGCAGGTTTTCATGTACCAATCATGCAATCTTCGCATCATCGTTGATAGAAATCTTTCATCTTTGACGAGAGGCTTCCCGTACTCGTATCTTTGTATCTGCACCTCCAAGAAATCCTAATGTACATCGTCGGGCAGGTAATCTTCAGGATTGCCATAACCGGGCACCATCCTCGGATCGACGATGTCGCTAGCAGGCACCTTGAGCGGGGGGCACGATTGCTTCGCTTGTTCACCGAGCTGGGCAATTTGTTTCCTAGCTCGTCGTTCTTTCATTCTTTGATCACTTTTAGTACTTCCTGACCTCTCCGCTTCGGCAAATGCCTTTCCAATAATGCGCTCATAGTTGCCTTTCGGTGGAGACTTGGGTGGTTTTGTCAGGGTAGCCAGAGTGCGCTTCGCTTTCACCGGATCTACCTTCTCCTCCGGAGGTGGATGTCTCTTTGCTTTCAACCCTTCAAACAAGTCATCCAATTCGGTCTGCGCGATCTTCGCGTTTTCCTCCTTGCTCCTCTCGTACGGTAACTTCTCTGGAGTCTTCAGAGAAGGACCGAATCTGTATCTCCTCCCGCCTTTGGCTGTACTGCTAGACGCCGGCAGAGCAGACGGAGCGGATGTCTTCTTTCCTTGCTTACGAGGCGGAGGAGAAGGACTACGATGCGCCGGAGTAGCCGGAGCGGCGGCGGGTCTCTTCCGCCCTTGCTGACGAGGCGGAGAAGGAGGAGGCTGGCTGCTCGGGTGCGCCGGCGCAGGCGGAGAAGGAGGCGGAGTGCCGCCACGCGCCGGAGAAGGAGCCGGCCGAGTGCCCTGATCGTCACTCGCCGGAGGAGGAGGCGGTGGAGGAGGCGGAGTGCCCTGACTCGCCGGAGGAGGAGGAGGAGGCGGAGGCGTCCAGTTCGGAAGGTTGATGAGATCCTTCCGCCATAGGCATGGAGTCTTCAGAGCAGAACCCAGCCGATACTCTCCTTCACCGGTAGGGTGGTCAAGTCGGAGGTCCTCAAATCCGTCCGTTATTTCATCCACCATCACCTTAGCATATCCTTCTGGAATCGGCCGACAGTGAAAAGTTGAGTCAGGTTTAGTAGGATAAACAGAGCCAATAGCCGCCTTGACCTTCAAATTGCTCCATTCGACCATAAGGTGGCAATTTTAAGACTCCGTGATAACATCCATGGGATAGCTGGCAGGAGCCGTCAAGGCATGCTCCGGCTGAAGCAACTCGGTGGAAGCCACGCTGCTTCATTGCTAAGATGGTGGGGTAGCTTCAGGGGAAGCTTCGGCAGGTCATTTGCTCCGTTCTGCTTCTCGTTCCTCTAGCCCCACTACCCTTTCGTGCAGCGCCTGCATTTGGCTCTGCTCCAGTTTCTTCCTCCTCTCCTGGGTTTTGTAACCCCCTGTGTCCGGAAATCCAGCCTTCCACGAAACGGAGCCTGGCGTGCCTCGTGCCCGTCCAAGGTGCTCAGGATTCCTGAGGGCCATTGTGCGCTCGTCCTTCTCCCTGTCTGGAACAAACTTCCCTTGCTGCGCTGCTTCGATATATTGCTTTAGCCTCTTGACTGGTATGTCCAATTGATCGTCCGTCCAAATGCACTTCCCTGATACAGGGTCCAAGGTTCCGCCAGCCCCGAAGAACCAAGTCCGGCAACGGTCTGGCCAGTTCATTGTCTCTGGTTCGACCCTTTATCAAGCAGATCATTCTCAGCCTTGGCCCACTTAGGCCGGGCTATGAGGTAGCCACCTGACCCCGTGAGATGGTGAAGCTTCTTCTTCGCAGCATTTTGCTTGTTTGTCGCCGACATCTTTTTACTCTTTTCCGATGTCTTGTGGGCCACAAATGCGGGCCAGTCATCTCTGATCTTCTCATATTTGCCCTTGAATTCTGGTGTCTATTTTTTATCGACAAACTTATTCAGGTCTTTCTTCCAATTCCTGAATAGGTCTGCCATCTTCTTAAGAGCAAAGGACTTGATTAATGGCTCTATAACTGGCTTCTCCGGATCATCCTCTGGCGGTAGGGTGAATTTTGACTTCAACTCAGTCCAAAAATCATTTTTCTGCAGATCATTGACCTAAGACACCTCAGGGTTTTCGTTCTTAGGCTTATACCATTGCTGGATGCTGATCGGGATCTTGTCCCTAACTAGAACCCCGCACTGAGCAACAAATGCCTTCTTTATCCGGCTGGGTTCAATCGGCCATTACTATCGCGCGCGATTTCTATGATCTCAAACCTTTCATCCGAGCTCAACTTTTTCTTTGGGCCTCGTCTCTTTACCGAAGTTGTGCTCGATCCGGAGGGCTAGAAACAAGAAACAAAGATGAGAGTTAATTAATATGTGTACATACCAAAACAATGAATGCATCAATTAGCTAGTCACCACAGGCTTAACTAATATATATACCTGGCCGGACTCAGTTCGGTGCTCACCGGAGCCGTCCTCACGGTCTACTTCTTCACCCTCTCCTTCTTGCACCGGCATTGGGTCATCAGAGCCATCATAATCATAGCCAGCTGCTTCTTCACCCTATCCTTCCAGACCATCGGTGTCGTTGAGAAACATCAACGAGCAGACGACATCACTTCCTTCTGCGATTATGTCCCTCAACAACGCTTCTTGTGCTTCGTCTCGGGGCGGGGTGTCCATAGTTTCTACAAATATTTACAACATGGCAGTTCTTATTCAAACATGACAGATATGGATATATTAGTGGCAAATGTAGAACTAGCTAGCTAATCACAATAAGGAATCATATTAATTAGTGGCCTCGACGCTGCTTCTCTAGTGTTTCGGGTGGCCTCGACAACGCTTCAAGGGTTAGGGGTGGCCTCGAGAACGCTTCAAGGAGGGGATAATATCAACCCCCCCCACGTGTTGAAGATATCGGGAGGGGGTATATAGACAACAACAACGACGACACTACATCTATGTCCCACAAGTGACGTGGGCATCGACGCCCGCATCACTTGTGGGACGTGGATGTAGTGTCCGACATCGACGGCCACATGTATCTCACACCGATGATACTTGCTATTTAATTAGGGTTTCCTCTACCGCTCGGCGACCCTCGACGACCCTCGTTCCTGAGAAAAAAGAGGAAGAAGAAGAAAAAAATGAGGATAAGAAAGAATAGAGGAGAAGAACTCCTCTATTCTTTCTTCTCCTCTTTTTTTTTCTTCTTCCTCTTCTTTTTTTATCATTTTCTTCCTCTTTGTTCGATGACCCTCGACCCCGATAACATACATCCATCGATATCATTCCATACATACATAGACATCTACAATATATATGAACAAACATCTATGTCCCACAAGTGACGTGGGCATCGACGCCCGCGGTAGGGTAGAGGGTCGTGGATCACCGAGCGGTCGAGGGTCAAGGGGTCGAGGATTGCCGAGGGGTCGGGAGGTTGCCCAGTGTCAAAGGATTCAACAAAACCATGTCTTCATCATTAGGCGAAAGTAACAGGTGCATGATGGTACGAAGCTCTCCAAAGTTATTTTGGAACGCAGTCCCAGATAGGATAATTCGCTTTTTGGTACATAGTTCAGCAAGAACCTTCCAAATATCGTTATTTGGAAGGCCTTTTCTGAAATTCGTACAAAAAGGCAAATTATCCTATCCGGGACTCCATTCCAGAATAACTTTGGAGGACTTCGTACCATCATGCCCTGGTTACTTCTGGCTAATGATGAAGCCATGGATTTCTTCAATACTTTGACACTAGGAAACCTCTCTTGACCCCTCGGTGATCCTTGACCCCTCGAACCCTCGATGACCCTGGAACCCTCGACCCCTAGACGACCCTGGAACCCTCGACCCTCGATCCCTCGAAGAGGAGAAGAAGAAAGGAATAGTGGAGAAGAAGAGAAAATAGAATATTCTATATTCTCTTCCTCTCCACTATTCCTTTCTTCTTCTCCTCTTCTTTTTCTTATTTTTTCTTCTTCTTATTTATTTCTCCTTTTCTTCCTCACCTCTTGTTCTTTCTTTCCTCTTCTTATTTTCTTCTTTCCTATCCTTCTTTTCCTTCCTTTCTTAATATCACTTAGCAAATTTTGCAACGATAGGGAGGGGGTGCTCCCGTGGTCTAAAATCCGTCTATGCACGATAGAAAATTCTGAAAAAATATATCTATGATCCCTCAACGTCCCCGCCTCTCTCATGAACAAAAAAAAATTTAAAGTGCGTTATATCAACTAGAGGGGGGGGTGAATAGGCGATTTTTATGAATTCTTCAATGAGGAATTTTCCGGTGAGGAAATTCCTAAGTGAAGAACTACTTGCAGCGGAATAAGTACTCAGAAGTAAGCATAACAGAATGCGGGCATGGTCATCATGATGAAATGAAGACAATCAAAGAGTACAGAAAGCGTAAACACAGGATAACACAAGATGAAGACAAACAGACTGAAGAAATTGAACTGAGGAAATTGAGAAAGTCTTCAGTCAATGTCTTCAAACACATATATGAACGAACACTCAACACAGTAATGAGGAAATGAAAGAGTTGAGGAAATAGAACCAGTTAGGTTGGTGAAGACAATGATTTGGTAGACCAGTTCCAACTGCTGTCTCAGTTGTACGTCTGGTTGGAGCGGCTGAGTATTTAAACTCGAGGACACACAGTCCTGGACACCCAGTCGCTGAGCACGTAGCTCAGGACACCAAGTCCTCACTGTATTCTCATTGAACTAAGGTCACACAGACCTCGTCCAATCACTCGTGGTAAGTCTTCAGGCGACTTCCAAACCTTCACAGACTTGGTCACTCGATGATCCACAATTCCTCTTGGATGCTCTAGACCATGACGCCTAACCGTCTGGAAGAAGCACAGTCTTCAAAGGTAACAAGCGTCGGATCCACGCAGGATCAATCTCTTCAGTGATGCTCAATCACTTTGGGTTTGTAGGGTTTTGGTTTTTGGGTTTTTCCTCACTCGATGATTTTCGCTCAAAGTCCTCGAGGATGGGTTGCTCTCAAATGACAAGTGTCAAGTTCTCTCGGAGCAGCCAACCAGCTAGTGGTTGTAGGGGACGGCTATTTATAGCCTAGGGAGCAGCCCGACATGATAAGACATAAATGCCCTTCAATGATATGACCATTAGGTGGATAAGATATTTTGGGAAAGCTGGCGCGCAGCACAGCAACGGTCGGAAATTTTACTCTCAAATTCCTCAGGGCTATCATGTTCCTCACTGTGCAGGCAATCCGCACTGGCAAATTCCTAACTCCTCAGTCAGAACAAATTCCTCAGCGACCAGAATAACTTCATCTCTGTCACTGAAGAAATTGACTGAGCTGTATGATATTTCCAAAGGCTTCACTCGAAGGGATTGGTAGGTGTAGGATTTTGAGTTGAGCATCACATGGAAAATTTTCCTTAGTATTTCCTCGACCCCCTTTAACAGTACGGTATTTCCTATGACTCAAGAAAGAGAAAACAAAACTACAAAAACAAAAGTCTTCATGCTTCATGTTCCTCAAATGAATACCAAGTCTTCAAGGTCACACCAATTTCTTCACTTTCAAAGTCTTCAGAAAGTCTTCAGAATATCAAAGTCTATAGTCGAAGAACTTCATTTTTAGGGGTCGACTTTCTCTGTAAATATCAAACTCCTCATAGACTTATAGACCTGTGTACACTCATAAACACATTAGTCCCTTAACCTATAAGTCTTCAATACACCAAACTCACTAAGGGGCACTAGATGCACTTACAATCTCCCCCTTTTTGGTGATTGATGACAATATAGGTTAAGTTTTTAACGGGGATAAACATATGAAGTGTAAATACTGATATTGAGGAATTTGATTGCAAGATATAGAAGAACTCCCCCTGAAGATGTGCATAGTGAGGAATTTTGCTTTTGAGGCATTGAGCATTTGAAGAGTTGAATCATGGAGATCTCCCCCTATATCTTGTAATTCATACACGCATTTGACATATAATATGAAGAATTTGAAATGCATGATGAAATATGGTGACTGATGTAGTTCAGCATGCGTGTATTAACATATAATGTGGAATAAGCATGCACAGGAACACATCAAAAGTATTAGAGCACCATCGGGTTTAAGATTACAACTCGATCCAATAAAGTTTCAGAAGAACGAGAGTTGTAACTTAGCAAAAAAACGAGTTGTATATGGGCGTTAAAATAGACCCGCTTGAAGACTAACTCAAATTTCTCCCCCTTTGTCATCAAATGACCAAAAGGATTGAAACTGGGGACTAACGCCGCTGAAGAATTTCAAGTTGATGAAGGAGCGCCAGCGTTGTCGGGGTCGGTTGTCGTAGTAGGGCCTGCCGCAGTGTCGTCTGAGTCTTCATTTTCATCAGTGTCGTGCGATGAAGAATAGGAGCTGGCTACCAAGGAAGGAACCTTGATCTTCTTTAATTTCTTCGGTGGAGGTACAGACCAGTCAAATTCTTCCTTGAGACCCATTGTCTTCAGTTCTTCCGCGCTGTAGACATTAGAAAGAACATCCCAGGTGCGGTTGAAGGTTTCATGGAGCTAGTATTGGTTTTTCTTCACTGCATTGTGTGTTGAGGTCATGTTGTGAAGAATTGAACCAAACTGACGCTTGACCCATATATGATTGCGATCAACCTTCTGATGAAGACTGAGGAGTAACTCACGATCAGTCATCATCCTGGGTGTTGTGGCTTGAGGATTTTGCTTGGCTGTGGTATTGGCGGCAGAGTCATGTGTGGCAGAGTCATCATTGGTGGAGTAGGATGCAGCTTTGCGAAATTGACCATCCAATGGACGAATGCCTTCATCTATCACAGCAGTTGCCTTGCCTTTGTCTTCAGCTGAGGAAAATGTCCGTTTGAGGACTTCAATTGGTGGCAAGTAGCTGTAGTGGTTCAGAGTATCAGCCTTATAGTTGAGTGAAGACCTTGTCCTGATGAACCTCAAAATCCATGGTGCATAAGGCTTCAGCTCAAAAGGTTACATAGCAATGTTTGCTAGAGTCCTCATGAAGAAATCATGGAAGTTGACGGGAACGCCATGAATGATATTGAAAAGCATATTCTTCATGATGCCAACGAATTCTTCATCATTTGAGTCGTGGCCTTTGATAGGACTCATTGTCTTTGTCAGAATGCGATAGACAGTCCAAGGAACATATAGTAATTCCTTGACGAGGAATTTGGTTCGAGGTGCCTGCCCTGGCTTCAAAGTCTTCATTAGAACTTGCATGTAGTGATTTGAAAGATCAGGTTCGTTGTAGATGCAACGAGCACCATCAAGGGGAGGACTGAGTGGGAGGGCACGAAGCAATTCAGTTGCTGGTGCCTTGTAGTGAGTATTTTCTGTCATCCAGTCCAATACCCATGAGTTCACATCTTCAGAATCTCTGGTGATGTGCAGCGTCGCATAGAATTGAAGAATGAGTTCTTCATTCCAATCACAGATGTCAGTGCAGAAATTCAGCAATCCTGCATCGTGAAGAACACTGAGGACTGGCTCGAAGCCTGGCAGAGATTCCATGTCCACATGAGGAATATGTGCATAATCAAAGACTTTGTCTTTGTTGAATAGCACAGAGGAATAGAAGTTGGCTTGACTAGCAGTCTAGAAACGCCTCTTCCTTATGCGAGCAGAGTCATAAGGGTTGTAGTTAGTGAAGAACACATGCTCGCCGAAGAAATCTTCAGCCTTGAACTTTTGCTTCATTGAGAATGGATTCTTTGGCTTTGGCAGTGGAGTGTCAGTGAGTTGCATCATGACCTCTGGAATCGCAATCTTAGGTTCTTCAGGCTGAGGATTTTCCGGTTCCTCTTCATATGCAGTCTGCGTGTTCATAGGATCAGCAGCAGCAGGTTCTTCAGCACTAGTGGCTCGAATTTCTTCATGCACGGATGAGTTGGGATGAGTTTCTTCAGAGCCCATTTGAATCGTTGGTGCAGGTGACTGAGGAATTTGTTGGATTGGGGTGAAGAGTGGAGAATTGGGATGCTGACTTTCCCAAAAGTCATCATTCATCACAGGCATGGTGCATCCAATATCCACGTCTTCGTCTTCAATTTCCTCAACACCAGCCTCTTCAGCTGTGAACCGAGGCATAGGCGAGGAAATTATTGGTGTTGAAGGGATTGCTTCCACTTCAATTTCTTCATCAATCTCCTCTGACGAAGCAGCAGAATGATTTTCTTCATCAGATCCTCTTGGGATCTCATACTCTTCACCAAAAGGAACAAGGTCCTTTGATGGACTGGAGGAAATTGGAACAGCATCGATTGGATTTTCAAAAGAGCTTGCCATAGGCTTCATTTTCTTCGGGGCTGAAGAATTTGAAGCAGCTGATGCTTTCCTTTTCTTCATTGTAGCTCGCTCTGCAGCCTTGGCCTTCTTCACATCAGATGCAGATGGAAGGATTGGAGTTGGTGTAGGCACGGGAGGAGCTGAGGAATCTGGTTGAATTTCCTAAGGCGCAACTGATGCAGTTGCCCTGACTTCTTCAGTTTCTTCAGGCGCACCACTAGTGGATGCCCTGGCAATTTCTTCAGTGGCTGGAATGGAGTCATCAGCCCTGGAACTAGCATTTTCTTCAGCAGTCTGAACTTCATCAACGGTGCTGGCATGTTCTTCAGCAGGCTGAGCAAAGGCTCCAGCCTGAGGAACTTCTTGTTGCGATGGGGCTGCAACATTGGTGAACTTCTCTGTCAGTTTCACAAATCTGACTTTCGCTCCTTTCTAGTCAGCATAGTATGAGTCAAATTTGTCGCTAAGGGCTTTGATGTTAGCCTGCATGTTGACAAGTTCTTCAGTTGTCATCTTGACAACATTTTTCTTCAGCAGTTTCTCTTTTCTGTACTGCGATTTCTTGATCCCTCTGGCCCTATCATATTTCCATTTCTCCTCTTGGATGAAATGAGTCAGCTTGTGACTTTGGCCAGGTGTCAAATTGAAGTCAGGCATAGGTGTGTTTGGGTCCTTATGCCAGAGATCAATGTAGTCTAGGATCGCTCTTGGATCCAACAGAAGCGGCACATGTGTGCCTTTGGCTCTAGCGGCCCTTTCTTGTCAGTCTCTGATTATTTCTGCAAGTGCATCATCATCAACTTCATCGTCAGATGGCACTTGGAAGGCAACCTGTTTCTTTTTGGGACTTGGCCGAGGACCTCGTCCAGCTATTGCCTTAGTCTTCAGCAGAGTGGGGCCTGATGAAGAATTTGGTGCAGCTGAGGAACTTAGTGAGACGCCAGAGGCAATAGAGATGCCTGCAGTCCTTTGGCACGTGGCCAGATGCACAGGTGCTGAGGACTTTGGACGAGCTGCTGAGGACTTTGTAGGGGTTGAGGATTTGGGAGGAGCAGGAGCAGCATGAGGAATTGGTCGTGAGGGCATTTAAGATTCTGGCAGTGAGGGCATTGCTGAGGATTTTGGCCGTGAGGGCACTGTTGGTGAAGCACTTGGCTTGTGCGCTAGCTTCTTTGCCATTGATCTTCTGGGCTGAACAGGGGCCTCAGTGGCAGCAGCAGTAGCAGAGTCTTCTTTGAATTTCCTCACTGCGTCTTTGGCTTGTCTGCCAACTTGGCTTGGCGCTTGGCCCATTCTTCAGGAAAGTCCTCACCACGTTTGATGCTGGTGGGGTCAGCTTCTTGGCCAGGTGCCAATGGAGCTCTTGGGCATGGAGGATTCAGTGCGAATTTCTTCATGTACTTTGGAGTAACATATCTGTACTCCCTCCATTCCCTTGCCCATCTCCTTTCAATCCTCTGAATGCGCACCTTGCGCTGATTTTTGTTTTCCTTGCCAAACTTGGCTTCATCAGGTGTGCAATAGTTAGCGTATATGTCCTCAGGTATCTCAAAAGCAGTCATGACCTCAGGCCTCTTTCCTCCTTCCTGTGGCTTCTTTCCTTCTGCCATATTCTTCAGCTGAGGAATTTGAACAATCGAATTCACTGAAGAAGTATGCAACTTTTCTTCGAGGAATGCTGCAAATGAGTTAAGTTGATGAGAACCTAGTGATTCAGCAGCGGACATGAGTACCTGTGAACATAGTATAGTTGTGAGGAATTTGGAGAGGTCATATGCGTTCTCAGAAGGTTTTTCAAAAAGAACAAGTTTGAGGAATTTGACCAGATGAGCCTTGAAGAATTTCACTAAGCGATCTTTGTCTTAGGTTCTAGAGTTGTATAGATCGAGGATCCACACAATTGAGGAATCTTGAAGAAAAATCATTGCTTAGAGAAACGAATCAAGAGCATATTTCGTTTGAGGTGTTCATATGTGTGAAGATTTGAAGAATAAACACCTTTGAAGATTTTAGGTTTGAGAATCAAAGCGAGTAATAAAAGTAACTTTTAATTACCCGAAATGAAGAACACGACGAACTGAGAAGTGTAGATTAGAAGTTTGTCAGTTCAGATCTCCCACGCCCTAACTCGGTGGAGGAAGACAGCTACGGCGGTGGCGGAGTGAAGATTTCCGCGGTCGGCGCGAGTACGATGGCGACGAGGTCGAGGCAGTGAAGCTCTTACTCACCGGCGACGATGGAGTAGCGGCGGCACTAGGGTTTGAGAAGCTAGAGCGAGAGAGAGAGAGTGGTCGAGTGGAGTAAAGGAAGTGAGGAAGGGGAGAGTGGGTATATATAGCCACGGTGAAAAACCGTTCGCCCGAAGATTTTGGACGAACGTGCCCCTGACCCTTCTCATTCGTTTGACATGTGTCACCCACGTACTGAAAAGTGGAGATTCTGTTAGATCATGGGTGAATAGATAAGTTTATCGTGGGATGCGGAATGGTTTGAGCGGCAAAGCCGAAAATTTGATAAGATAAGTTAAAAGTTCCGTTCGCAATTTCTTCAGCTGACAAGGACATAGTGAAGATTTTGAACGAGTTTCAAATAGAACGCACATGAAGAATTTGTGAATAGATTGGGTCGAGTATAGCATAGAGGGGGAAGGGTCCGATCACATTCACTTAGCAGAAAAAGCAACTTGAAGAAATAGCCATAAGTGAATGCTGTAGAGGACATAAACCCATATATATATATATATATATATATATATATATATATATATATATATATATATATATATATATATATATATACAATGAAGAAATACAACGGAAACAGTGAAGATTTTGCAAAGTTGAAGAATTTGAAAAACTAAAGAATTTCAAAATTGAGGAAAAACTCAAATTGAAGATTTTCAACTTTGGTGGTGGCGTGACCCACCGTATAAGAATGATGATTTCAGACACCGCGTACAATTGTCGTAGGGTTCTGAGAATCAAATTCTTCATTAATTTCTTCACACTTAGAGTGTTATTCTTCATTGATTGAAGAAAATCGTTTCTTCATGTGTTGCACATCTAAGTCATCAATTTTGCATAAGTGTCAGGATGTGTGTCCTTTTCAAAGAACATTCGAAGATTCTAAGATATTTAGCTCACACTGCAACTTGCTAAATCTCTTCTCATCCAAGGGCTTTGTGAAGATATCGGCTAGCTGTTCTTCAGTCTTCACATGCTCGATGGAGATGTCGCCCTTCAACACATGATCACGAAGAAAATGATGACGAATCTAAATGTGCTTTGTCTTCGAGTGCTGAACTGGGTTGTGAGCAATCTTGATGGCACTCTCATTGTCACAGTAGAGAGAAACATTCTTCACGTTGATGCCATAGTCCTTGAGAGTTTGCTTCATCCACAACAATTGAGCACACCAAGAGCCAGCAGCAATGTACTCAGCTTCCGCAGTAGATAGTGATACGCAATTCTGTTTCTTCGAGGACCAATAGACCAAAGATCGTCCGAGGAAATGACAAGTACTAGATGTTGACTTGCGGTCCATACGATCACCAGCATAGTCAGAGTCAGAATATCCAATGAGATCAAACGTAGAGCCCTTGGGGTACCATAATCCTAGTTTTGGTGTGTGAGCTAGATATCGAAGAATATGCTTCACAGCCTTATGGTGTGATTCCTTCGGTGTAGCTTGAAATCGGGCACACATGCAAATACTAAGCATTATATCTGGCCTAGATGCACATAAGTACAATAGAGGACCAATCATGGAGCGGTATACCTTGTGATCGAACTCAATACCATTTTCATCAGTGCATAGATGGCCATTTGTGGGCATAGGAATTTTGACGCCTTTGCAATCTTGCATGCCGAATTTCTTCAGAACATCTTTGAGATATTTCTCCTGAGATATGAATATGCCATTGTGTTGTTGACGAATTTGAAGACCTAAGAAGAATTCCAATTCTCCCATCATAGACATTAGATATTCTTCACTCATCATATAAGCAAATTCATCACTATAACCTTGGTCAGTACAGCCAAAGATAATATCATCAACATATATTTGGCACACAAACAGTTCACCATCATATGATTTAGTAAAGAGAGTAGGGTTGAGTGAACCGGGTGTGAAGCCATTCTTCACGAAGAATTCCTTCAATGTATCATACCACGCCCGTGGGGCCTGTTTGAGACCATAGAGGGCCTTGTTGAGTCTGAAGACTTTGTCGGGATTCTTTGGATCTTCAAAACCTGGGGGTTGAGCAACATATACTTCTTCCTCAAGCTTACCATTGAGGAATGCATTTTTCACATCCATTTGATATAAAGTGATATTATGATGGTTAGCATAAGCAAGTAATATGCAAATAGCCTCAAGTCTAGCAACAGGTGCAAAAGTTTCATCGAAATCAATTCCTTCAACCTGTGTGTAGCCTTGAGCTACAAGTCGTGCTTTATTCCTCACCACAAGGCCATTTTCATCTTGCTTGTTGCGGTAGATCCACTTTGTGCCAATGATATTATGATTGCGAGGATCTGGACGTTTGACCAGTTCCTAGACATTGTTGAGCTCGAACTGATGTAATTCTTCTTGCATTGCCTGAATCCACTCAGGCGCCAGAAATTCTTCAACTACCATAGTGGGCTCTGTGATAGAGACAAAAACATAGTGCCCACAAAAGTTAGATAAATGTGAAGCTTTTGAGCGTGTGAGAGGACCTGGTGCTTCAATGTCATCGATGATCTTGTCAACTTGCACTTCTTTTGCAACGCGAGGATGAGCTGGTCGTCGTCGAGGAATTTGATCAGCATTTTCTTTAGCACCATTTTCTTCAGCATTATCCTCAGGTGCATCAGCTCGACGTTCTTCTCGTTCTGGAATGAATTCTTTAGCAGATTCTTCAGTAGGAATTACATCCTCAGTAGCCTTGAACTTGATAGATTCCTCAGGTGCTGGTTCATCTATCACAGAAGGTGGGTGCTCTCTTTGCGAGCCATTAGTTTCATCGAACCGCACATCTACAGTTTCAACAATGTTGTGAAGAGCGATGTTGAAGACTCTGTAGGTGTGCGAGTCCTTTCCGTAACCAAGCATAAAACCGTCATGTGCTTTCGGTGCAAATTTAGCATTGTGATGAGGATCTCTAATCCAGCATTTAGCACCGAAGACTTTGAAATAACTCACATTGGGTTTCTTGTTAGTGAGGAGTTCATAGGCAGTCTTCTTGAAGAATTTGTGAAGATATACTCTGTTGATGATGTGGCAAGCGGTATTAATTGCATCAATCCAAAAACGACGAGGCATTTTGTATTCATTAAGCATAGTGCGAGCCATCTCAACAAGAGTTCTGTTCTTGCGCTCCACGACGCCATTTTGCTGAGGAGTATAGGGAGTAGATAACTCATGAGTAATACCAAGTTCATCAAGATAGTCATCAAGACCGGAATTCTTGAACTCAGTTCCATTGTCACTCCTGATGTGCCTGATCTTCACACCAAAGTTGGTTGAAGCCCTCGAGGAAAATCGTTTGAAGACTTCCTGCACTTCATGTTTGTAAGTAACAATGTGTACCCATGTGTAACGAGAGTAATCATCAACAATAACAAAGCCATATAGAGATGCATCATTAGTGACTGCTGAGTAATGATTAGGACCAAAGAGGTCCATGTGAAGCAATTCGAATGGATGAGTAGTGGTCATGATAGTCTTCGCTGGATGCTTGGCCTTGGTCATTTTTCCAGCTTCACAGGCTCCACACAAGTGACCCTTGAGGAATTTTACATTCTCAATGCCAATGACATGCTTCTTCTTCGCAAGCGTGTGCAAATTGCTCATGCTTGCATGACCAAGTCGTCGATGCCATAGCCAGCCTTCTGAAGATTTTGCAAGTAGACACACGGCTGGTTGTGGTCCTGTAGAGAAATCAACAATATACAAGTCTCCTCTCCTAAATCCTTCGAAGACTTTGGAATTGTCAGCTTCCATGATCACAACACAACGATACTTGACAAAGACAACAACCATATCAAGATCACAAAAGCATTGAGACTGACATGAGGTTGTATCCTAAGGACTCAACAAGCATGACTTTGTCCATGTGTATGTCCTTAGAGATCGCAACCTTACCAAGACCCAATACCTGACTTTTGCCTTTGTCAGCAAAGATGATATGTTTCAGATGTGACGGTGATAAGGGAGCATCCATCAATAGATTCTTGTCACCAGTCATGTGATTTGTACATCCACTATCAAGGACCCACTCATTGGCTTTGGGTTGATCATCCTGCAGATGAATTAGTGCAACTTACTATCTCATATACTTCATCACTGAAGAATATGATATCAGTTTCATCAGATGAATTTCATCAGGCAGTATAACAGATAAGCAGTATGAGGACGTGTGAAATGAAAGTTCATTTCTTCATGATTAGCTTGCGTCCTTTCAGGTATTTTTGTTAGGCCCCCAGCAAATTCTTCAGATGTTAAAGCACGTCTGGAGGCCTGACCCTGCAGAAGAGATTAGTTCCTTTTCTTCACCACCCACATCCGAAGGGGTGGCAAAGAGTTCATCACTGTGCGAGCTCCATATGAGAATGGTGGCATAGAAGCCAATCCATTTTGTTTCACATAAGAGGGGTTAGGGTAAGCATATGAATAAGCAGAGAAATTCTTCGAGGACTTATGAACATATTGGTTTGAAGAATAATGCACATATTCATAGCCCTTAGCTCTACACTGCGAAACAGAGTTGTTAGCACGATGATAATCATATGAGGACTTTGATCCATGTGAGGAATTTGGTCCATATGAAGAGTTTGATCTGGGGTTCCTATTCTTCACAGGTGGTGTCATGAGGACATTCACCTGAAGACTTTCAAGGCACTTCTTGGGAACCCAGATTTTCTTCATAGGGGAACCGTTCCTGCAGTTAGTGCCAACATATCTAGCAAGTACTTCACCATTCTAATTTTTGAACACTTTATAGTTGGAGTCAAATGACTCATCAGAAGAATGAGGAGATTCACATGTAAAGCCAGATAAGTTAGATGGATCAAGTGGAGGTCCCTTTGCAGCAACCCATGAGGTTTTGGGGTACTGCTCAGGCTTCCAATATGTTCCATCAGCATTGAGTTTCCTGTCAAAGGCAATACCCTCTTTCCTAGGGTTTCTGTTGAGGATCTGCTTTTTAAGCACATCACAAAGAGTCTGATGCCCTTTGAGGCTTTTGTACATGCCTGTCATGTACAATTCCTTCAGCCCTGCATCGTCAGTGATACTAGCAATGTCCTCAGATGAGGAATTAGTGATAGCAGGAGCAGGTGAAGAATTTGTAACAGTTGAAGCATTTGAACATTCAGGTGAAGAATTAGTAGATTCACGTTCAATGCACTTTAAGCATGGAGGAACAAATTCTTCATGAGAAGCGCTGATTTGTTGAGCTAGCAATGAATCGCGCTCCTTCTGAAGATCTTCATAACTCACTCTTAGCTTCTCAAGATCTTGCTTTCTTTGAAGAAATTCATAAGAAAGTTTCTCATGATTAGATAAGAGAGTGTTATGATGACCTTGAAGGCTGTCAAGCCTAGACTGAAGTCTCTGAAGATTTTCGGTCAGGGATTTAGTGCGATCCATTTCTTCACCCAACATATCATCACTTTTGTCTAGCATGTTTTGAACCTTTTCAAAAGCCCTTTGTTGTTTTACAGCAATCTTAGCAAGTTTTGAGTAGCTGGGCTTGAGATCTTCATCAGATTCATTTTCACTAGATTCAGAGGAGGTATATTTGAGTACCTTGGCACCCTTTGCCATGAAGCAATAGGTGGGAGCGTAGTCATCACTATCTTCATCAGCTTTGTTGGTGAGGTCATTTTCTTAAGAGTAGAAGATGGACGTGCTGACGAAAGCAGTAGCGAGAGCCAGACTCGCCACACCAGACTCGGATTCTTCTGATGCCTCCTCTTCCTCATGTTCCTCAGATTCAGCTTCAGAGTCCATTTCCTGGCCAATGAATGCCCGAGCCTTCTTGGAGCTGCTCTTCTTGTGAGAAGAAGACTTTGAGGATTTTGACGATGAAGATTTCGACGATTTCTTCTTCTTCTTAGCGTCATCAGAACTGTAATCCTTGTATTTCTTCTTCTTCTTTAATTCATTTTCCCACTGAGGACAATCTTGAATGTACTAACCAGGTTTCTTGCATTTGTGGCATAGTCTTCTCTTATAGTCACTGGATGAGGAATCACTGCTCCTTGAGGATTTTCCAAAGCGACCACGTCTTGAGAACTTCTGGAATTTCTTCACGAGCAGTGCTAGCTCCTGGCTCAATTCTTCAGGATCTCCAAGGCTACTACCAGAGTCTTCACAATCAGATTCAGACACAGCCTTGGCCTTCAGGGCACGTGATTTTTCCATAGCAAGAACCATAGAGATCTCTCTTTTCAGCAAGCTGGAACTCATGAGTATTTAGCCTCTCGACGATATCAGCTGGATCAAGTGACATGTAGTCAGCACGCTCTTGTATCATCAGTGCCAGAGTATCAAATAAGGAATCAAGCGATCTCAACAATTTCTTCACCACCTCATGGTCGGTGATGTCAGTGGCACCAAGTGCTTGAAGCTCATTTGAGATGTCAGTGAGGCGATCGAAGGTTTGTTGAACATTTTCATTGTCGAGTCTTTTGAAGCGGTTGAAGAGATTTCGAAGAACATCAACTCGAGAGTCACGCTGAGTTGAGACTCCTTCATTTACTTTGGACAGCCTGTCCCAGATGAGCTTAGCAGTTTCCAAAGCACTCACTCTTCCATACTGTCCTTTGCTCAGATGGCCACATATGATATTCTTCGCTTGAGAATCGAGTTGCTTGAATCTCTTCACGTTGGCAGCGTTCAATGAGGGTGAGACAGAGGGAACACCATTTTCCACAACATACCAGAGATCGTTGTCAATTGCCTCAAGATGCATTCGCATCTTGTTTTTCCAATAGGGGTAGTCCGTCCCATCAAAGGTAGGACACCCAGCTGAGACTTTGATCATACCTGCGGTCGACATAACTAAAACTCCAGGTGGTTAAACCAAAATCACAAAGAACAAGGGAGTACCTTGCTCTGATACCAATTGAAAGTGCGTTATATCGACTAGAGAGGGGGTGAATAGGCGATTTTTATGAATTCTTCAATGAGGAATTTTCTGGTGAGGAAAATCCTAAGTGAAGAACTACTTGCAGCGGAATAAGTACTCAGAAGTAAGCATAACAGAATGCGGGCATGGTCATCATGATGAAATGAATACAATCAAAGAGTACAGAAAGCGTAAACACATGATAACACAAGATGAAGACAAACAGACTGAAGAAATTGAACTGAGGAAATTGAGAAAGTCTTCAGTCAATGTCTTCAAACACAGATATGAACAAACACTCAACACAGTAATGAGGAAATGAAAGAGTTGAGGAAATAGAACCAGTTAGGTTGGTGAAGACAATGATTTGGTAGACCAGTTCCAACTGCTGTCTCAGTTGTACGTCTGGTTGGAGCGGCTGAGTATTTAAACTCGAGGACACACAGTCCCGTACACCCAGTCGCTGAGCACGCAGCTTAGGACACCAAGTCCTCACCGTATTCTCCTTGAACTAAGGTCACACAAACCTCGTCGAATCACTCGTGGTAAGTCTTCAGGCGACTTCCAAACCTTCACAGACTTGGTCACTCGGCGATCCACAATTCCTCTTGGATACTCTAGACCATGACGCCTAACCGTCTGGAAGAAGCACAGTCTTCAAAGGTAACAACCGTCGGATCCATGCAGGATCAATCTCTTTAGTGATGCTCAATCACTTTGGGTTTGTAGGGGTTTGGTTTTTGGGTTTTTCCTCACTCGATGATTTTCGCTCAACGTCCTCGGAGGATGGGTTGCTCTCAAATGACAAGTGTCAAGTTCTCTCGGAGCAGCCAACCAGCTAGTGGTTGTAGGGGCGGCTATTTATAGCCTAGGGAGCAGCCCGACATGATAAGACATAAATGCCCTTCAATGATATGACCGTTAGGTGGATAAGATATTTTGGGACAGCTGGCGCGCAGCACAGCAATGGTCGGAAATTTGACTCTCAAATTACTCAGGGCTATCAAGTTCCTCACTGTGTAGGCAATCCGCACTGGCGAATTCCTAACTCCTCAGTCAGAACAAATGCCTCAGCGACCAGAAGAACTTCGTCTCTGTCACTGAAGAAATTGACTGAGCTGTATGAGATTTCCAAAGGCTTCACTCGAAGGAATAGGTAGGTGTAGGATTTTGAGTTGAGCATCACATGGAAATTTTTCCTTAGTATTTCCTCGACCCCCCTTAACAGTTCGGTGTTTCCTATGACTCAAGAAAGAGAAAACGAAATTACGAAAACAAAAGTCTTCACGCTTCATGTTCCTCAAATGAAAACCAAGTCTTCAAGGTCACACCAATTTCTTCACTTTCAAAGTCTTCAGAAAGTCTTCAGAATATCAAAGTCTTCAGTCGAAGAACTTCATTTTTAGGGGTCGACTTTCTCTGTAAATATCAAACTCCTCATAGACTTATAGACCTGTGTACACTCATAAACACATTAGTCCCTTAACCTATAAGTCTTCAATACACCAAAATCACTAAGGGGCACTACATGCACTTACAAAAATCTGTGAGTTAAAAAAACATCATGTTCTATGAAAAAAAAACATTATATTTCATCCACATTCGTGCATACATCATATATGTGATCATCTATAAAAAAACATCATATTCTATAAAAAAATCATTACATATATATAAAAAACAAGCATATATATATAAAAAACAACCATATATATGAAAAAAAATGCAAAGGGAGGGCGCCGGCGGCCGGACCAAGCTGAGGAGAGGATGGCGGGGTCGGCGGCGAGGATGGCGTCGGGGCAGAGGCGCGGGCGACGACGAGGGTAGGCCGGGGTGACGCGCGTCGGGGCAGGGGCGCGGGCGACGGCGACAGGGGTGGGCCGGGGCAGAGCGCA